>NW_022723069.1:113622-169406 GCF_011630105.1 Anneissia japonica
GAATAGCACTATGTACGCCTGGTAATTGGCAAACAACTGCGTTATACATTTTAATTCTATACCAATATCCTACATCACATACTGCGTTTTAATTTTCAAGATTTTAAGAAAAGACAAAAATATTTGCATTTTAAGCGATTAAAATCTGTAAAGCGTAGTAGTAGCAGAGTGTTAAGTCTAACATGCAACATCACGAATAAGTAATTGGTAATTATCATGAATGGCTTGGACTAAATAAATGGATACATGTCTTGGCGTGACTTACACGATGAAAGCGCGAGCAGATGACTTGGGATAAGAAAAATGACCTTGGAACAAAATTTAATGACTTGATGTCTCCGTTAAATAATCGATTAATGTGAAGGAAAATGTTAGATCGTTTTGAAATACACATTCTTTATTGTCGCTGGAAATGAACGCTAACGCTAACTAGGTGGGAAAAAAGAAGAAAGGTAAGGGGAAAAACACAAGAAGAAACAATGTAAATACCTATGTGAAGGAGAATATTAGGGGGATCCGCAATTGTTTTAAAACAACTACGTACTGCGACTAATTATGACTTTAGTTGTTGTTTTTTTTTTTTTTTTTCGAGCCAAGTAGTGGATAACCACTTTTGCAAAAAGTGTGTGCCCAATCACAGTTCTCATTATTCAAATTAAAAAGTGATAAAGCATAATTACGGAAAACTGAAATTATGTAGCTTAATTTCAATATTCCGACGTTAATAACCAAACTTCATCTTAATGTTTTTATTTCTACAACAATCGCTCATTATCTTTTCAGATAATTACTTAAAAAATTGAAGAATAAAGGGTATTATCATATTTATAATTATCAGGAGCCCCGTATAAAGATGCCGTGGCGAGAGGTTGTCGAATCAGGAAGGAAAGATGCAAACCATCTTCCATGATAAGACTGATTGTTAAAATGAGTTGGTAAAATCTAAATCAAGGCGGATTCCAGTATTTAACTTATTGGATAGCTACACAGAGAGAGTGGAAGCAGTTTGGCGCAGTGGGGAATGGTTTGGATTCCCAACCTCAGGTCGGGATTTCAATTCTTCGCTGGGCATTTCGTTTGTGTCCTTGAGCAAAGCACTATCTTCCCAGCTGTATCAGTGGGTACCAGAAAATTGCAGGGGTAACCTGCAGTGGACTAGCGTCCCACCCGGGTGGAACACTCTCATTTGCTTCAGACTGAAGATGAGTCTAGTGGCCCTCGTCAAGTATTTCCTTATATCTGCACCGATGAGTGATAATGCCTCGCCGTCTGGAAAACGTACACATTAAACGTTTTCCTCTTTTTATTATGATTTCTTTTCAATTAGTTATTATTTCTTTTTAATTGATGTGAGACCATCGAAGAATCACTAATAATGCCTAATATTTATTTCAAAGCACCCATTGCTGGGCAACCAATAGAATACGGTAATAATTATAATTTTTAACATTGGCGCATTATGCACGCGAAATAGCGTTACTAATCCTTTTTTATTTTTCTTTTCTTTCTACACGGTCAGGTTGCCTTATTTGTAGATGATAAGTCCGAGTTAGAAGTTTATTTTCCAATTACAATATGCAACGTGCCTTATAGAGATAAATTCGGCAGAACAAAGGAGTACACCTATGGTAAGTATGTTTCTTTGTATTAACATTCCACCGGCACATCTGCAGTTAGATACCTTGTCCAAGAATCCAGTTTCCTCCCTCCCTGTAATTTTGTTAGGCCTACAACCGATCATTGTTTACAACAACAGCCGCACTTATGTAAGCCAACAGTATGCGAGTTCCATCGGTTATGATATGATTTATGTAATGCACATCAGAATAACTTAATATAACGTATTAATAACAACTTAAATGCACGTCAGTCAACTTGTTTCGCTTGAAGTGCATAATATTGCAGATCATGAATCGAAATCATGGCAGATTCGACCTATTGTATATTAGCCCTACAGGTCAAAATGATCATAGGCATGTATGTAAAATTACAACTGTGAAGTTGTATATAAAACTTGTTGAAATAAACCAGAAACGTGGCAGTACATCGACTAGCATGGGTTACACTGGAAGTCAACCCTTCTTCTTTAGAATAGAATAGGCCTACTAGGGTCATTTTCGTGTTCATGGCTAATGTACACACGAAGCCAACGGCTTAAGCTACGTTCACACCAGCTAGCTTGGTGTAAACTTGGAGGTATAAAATAACATGATGTGAACGTAGATAATCCAATCACGAGGCCGATTAGAGCTAGTGTCACTGAAAAATGTCAGAAACAGGATAAGCAATTCTTTCACAGTTGGTCCCTCATATCGCACTAAACGTGCAAACGTGCAGTCTAATTGGGCCATCCAATTAATCCACTGTGATTTTACCCTACATAATATCAGCATGGCTAAGTGAATCTAACAAACCAGTGAATCTAACTGAACGGGCTACATAATTGAAATCAATTAAGTAAATAATAATCGAAGAACGCATGGTTGTGATCTAAAACGAAATGTATATTCTTCTTTTTTTATTGAAGCGCATCCCTGCTCCAAATCATGCGGTGCAAATGAGGGTTTCATAAAGGAATACCACAACGGGCAGCAGGTAATACAACTACGTCATTTTACCCCACTATACTTGACAGCGTTACCAATGGAGGCAAGAGCCACTAAATCTGCTGATATACCCATTGTTATCAACGAGCAAAAACCGAATGGCTATGCTCAGAATCAGAACGGTGGGTATCCCGGTTCACCCCGTTGGGACGTTATTGAAAACAGGAACTCATTGAATGGTACCCCTTTGCTGGATGTACCTTCATTAAAAGTTGACGAAGCCGAGGGGTCGATAATTGCAAGTAAAAGTAGTGGGAGCATCACAAAATATAACACGCGTAGAAGTAGTGCGCACACGACAAGAATGAGTTTTCAAGGAAACACGGTATTTCAAATTTCATTGGATGACAGCAGCAACGCAAGCCGACAATCGTCGTCCGCAGACGATAAGACATGTACCCCCGAGGAACCGTCGACCCCATTCTCTCAGCCACAGCCTCTGCGTAGGCCTCAGAATGGAGGCACAGTGTCAAAGCGATCCAAATCACGAACTTATACCTATAGGGATAATTATGGAATTCGAAATAACATGGCGACAGAATTGTCGCTGGAAAGTGCTATAAACTATGGTTACGTGGCGTCTAGCGATCTAGATGAGTCTTACGCAGGCAGTTGGAATAGCTTTTCAGAAAGTACATATAATTCTGAAAGGCATACACGGCCCAGTTACAGAGGTTTTTATGACGGTGACCAGTTGTCAACAGAGGCTGTTGCGCGGAGTAATAATTTACATGAAATGTACTCGATGTCACGATTTACGAATGGCTACCAGCACAGTAGATCGGGAAGCTCTGGATCCTACGCAGTTGATACTGATGCAATTGACACGGAGATCATTGGTGATCATGATGGCAGACGAAAACGACATTCTGACCGACGTAAGAAATCATTTGCGTCGCACTATGTTTGATAACTGTTAACACCTCCTTATTAAAAAAGAAACACTTTGAATTATAATTACATTTCAAAAAAATGAAGAGGATAATTGGGGTGCTTTTTTGAAAGCTCGGAAGAGCTTTCTGTGGAAATTGTATTTTAAAATCGAATGAAATGAAGTAAATCGAACGGACGAAAGAGAGTAAACATTGTCAAACCATTAAACGGCAACACACGTTGTACGAACAGTGTAACGGAAGTTGAGAATATGAACATAAAAGGAATTTGATCTATGCAAACGAGGTAGGGTTGCGTTGTCTGCATTATTTATAATAGGAAGAATTTAATTTCCTGTCTAATAGTTAGTGATTGAAACACCTTGAATACATGCTTTTATCACCATGAATATATGCGTACAAAATATATTTTAATATAATGTATATTATAATTTATATGTATATAGAATTATGTTCTGAGGTTGACATTCATTTGTTTGTTCAGATATAATCATTAATATAAATATATTATACCAACTTTACTCAACACACACCCACACTCAATAAATAATATGTGTATATTAGTTTATATATAATAGGCCTATATTACATATGATTTATGTATGAATATATAGCTGTATGCAAAAGGTCCCGGATTTGATTCCTGGTGGAGGCAGAGTTTTATTTTCTTTCTTTGTCAGATTTCTCTTCGTTTAAATCTATATAATTGCTGTTTCTGTTATTTTCCATATGCCTAAGTCACTTTATATACCAGTACATAAAAAAAATAATGCACAGAAGAGGGCTATCCTATAGATCTCTGGCAGTCTCTAGTCACGTGCGATATTAGAGCTAATATATCAACATCGTGACGTCAGACACGTTCATTGAATGAAAGGAATTTCTACCGGTGCTTGAATCACCACAATCCCTGCGTGGTCAAGTGGTTATGACGTTCACCATGTATGCGAAAAGTCTCCGGTTCGTGTCCTGGTGGGGGCTGAGTTATTTTCATTCTTTGTCAGGTCTCTTATACACATCTAGATGTGTATAAGAGACAGCATTGACATACACTGAATACAGTATGTAGCAATAATATCGTTAAAGCCTGGGATATAATATCAGATTTTTGTCTGTCAAACTCAATATTTGTTTGATTGGATAACAAACATTTTCTGTTGAGACCGATACTCATTATAATGATAACTTATTCCCGATTTTGGTAAAGAACGAAATACGTCTACATTTTGTTTCTAGAGAATCTGAAACAAGATATTTCAAACATTCTTGCACTAGATTAAAAGTACCATAATAAAAATGACAATATTGATTGGTAACTGTAACACAAAGCCAGATTCGCTCTGCGTCGGCGTTGGCAGCAGCAGCTGACACAGTTCCGTGAGAGCACGACGCGACATCCTGACGATTAAAAGACCGTTTTTTGTTGACGATCCACGGAGTGCCACCAACAGTAAACGGACTGGCGTTAAACCGTGCACTGCTCGCGCAGAGTGCGAACTATTTCATAAGCCAATGGCCGGCCGAGGTAGAGCACGCAAGGCTTAAATCAGTTACGAATTCCAAAGACTTTCGAATTTAGTTTGCAATTTTACGTTAAAGGGAAACATTATTTAGAATAAGAGAGAAAATATTAATAGCAGGTACAGAGAGTATGAAAAAACAAAATTGAATTGTTTATTGTAAAACTCTGAATGTTAGTTTAACTTAAATTTTTAACATTTTCGCATACAATCAGTCTACGGTATACAAAGTATATGTCGTAGGTCTATATATTAATTCAAATTTTAAAATATAGTACTGTTTGTTTTCAGAGTTAAAAAAACAATAAAACATACATTTCAACAACTGAATTGCGTACGTTTTATGTAATCAATTGAAAATAATATTCTCGATGATTAAAAAATAATACCGTCCATATGTTCTTATTTTAACCGTTCCTTGTTTTTTCTTTATTTTATTCGCTAATAAAAAATTTAAGAATTATATTACAAAAATGTATTAAATCTAGAAAAACTATCTTTATCTTTATCGATTTTATGATATGATAACGACATTCCTTCGTGTTGTTTAATATTCATTGTAATATCTTTAAGCTGATGCAACACTATTAATAGTGTTTGTATTTTCTTATACACAAGTTTTTTTTAAGGCTTGATGTACGACTGCCTTGTTCTTAGTCATTAGTTAAGCGTTCAAGCCATTATCAGCAATACCTTCATAACTACCGTGCATACAAATGGTAAAAGTCTTATTTATCTGTGCAGTATATTTTCATACCGAAGTAATATTGTGTTGTGTTTTATACAGTTATTGAACTTTAAATACTTTACTGACATACACAAGAAAGACGTGCCAATGTAACGCGTCAGTATTCTGAATGAAACGCGTCAACGTGTATACAATGCTTTTTACACTAATGATTCTTACTATTTTTCTTAGTATGTAACAAATTAAATGAATGCTTTTGACGTTTCATAATATTTACCAAATTTTATTAATATTACTTCTGTAAAATATATTTACATGAGTGCCAATATATATCGTATTTTAGATTAATATGATAACATTTTAAACTATATTTTTTAGGTAAATGTTTTCACGTAAGTGTTAGCGAAATTTCAATTAAAACTGAATAACACAAAAAGGTCTATTACCTATATACGCTTGAGAGCTTCAAGGATTAGTGCTGTTCCAATTTTTACAAAAATGACAAAGCTCTGGTTCTATTTCTGTCTGTTTACTTACGTTTACTTTTTAGCTGTTACTTATTAAACTTGTATCTCTACCAAGATCCAGCCATTGTTTCCCACAGAATTGTTGTTTTTCAGTATTTTGCCTTTTAATCTATATATATATATATATATATATATATATATATATATATATATATTAGGCCTATATATCGTTACCACAAAATATATTGTTCTATATATTGTTTTATATAATCATAGAGAAAATAGAACTGTTCTATTTTCTCTATGATATAATACGTCACGTCAGTTACAACTAACTGTAAGCATTACATAAACAAATAGATAAGATAGAAACAATGGTCAGCGAATGATATCAATGTTCAAGGGTCTGTGATTTGTTAACAGTCTAGTAATTATACGTTGTGCCGGGGGCCGAGGGGCCCTCGCGTTTGGACATGTGGTATTAAAGACTATTTATTTATATTTCTGAGCACATCAGAAGAATTATGGACGCAGTTTCCTTTTTAATGTTTGATTTAATTAAATATCCAAGGCCTTGCCCGATACTTGCAAACACCCTTATTGTATATGAAGTATTTTTGGTAGCTCCGGTAGCTATTCATGATTGTCTGGTAAGTAACTGATGAAGTTAACATGAAGCTTTCTACAATTTCGCGAAGTATTTTTTTACTGTATATATACTGTCTCTTATACACATCTAGATGTGTATAAGAGACAGATACTATATGATATATTCAAACAATTATGAGAAAGCCTATTATTTGTGTTTTGATTAAAAACCAACATATTGTCCTTGAAATGTTCCAGATGGTGTTTTGCAAAATCATAGCATTCAAAAGGAACCTTATTTGAATAAATTGGATTTAACAATTGCTTGGTGTTTATTTTATTATTCAATAATTCGGTCTCATGTATTATTTCAATGAATATAAATAGATTAATGATTTAATGATGGGAAAAAATCTAATTCAAAACATCACAACATAATCATTTGAAGAAGACAAAAATATGAACTGATTTTTCAGTCTTGAGAAATCGAATAGTGAAACTAGACTCACAAAATGGTGGGTGCGGTAAAGAGTATACAAATCTAAACTAAATTTGAAGAACAGGTTGGACATTATCATTAAAGTTCAGGCCTATAAGTATATGACCAATGACCATTAAACAAAATAATCCCATTCTCAAGTCTAAAAATAATTTGTCGCTTACAAGAGCAATAATAGCATTACAGGAATATATACCAGCACACAATATTAACTCACATAACCCGAACGAACTAGGAATCATGCGATAGGGCTGTTACCTTGTTAAAGGTCCTATTGACCCGCATACCTTACCCTAGTGCAGCTTTGCACCTTGCCTTGGGGTAGGTATGTTACTCCACTAAGGTGGTCCTAGTGACCTGGATTGCCTCACACTAATCAAATTACATCAAGGTAGAGAGACTTTACTCTGCTAAGGTTCTAATTGCCAACATAATCAACAATAAAGTAAAGGGTATAATGTGGTAAAAACTTTACTCCGTTATAAAGTCCTGGTGGTCTGCACACATAAGTACATTGGATGATGCCCAGTTGTTAATTTATAACCTAAATTGCATCTTTGATGGAATTTAGAGACATGGAGAGGGTATAGATAAAGTTTGATCCAGAAATTAAGATTGTGTGTCGAGAATACCTGAGAAAAGAAAAGGAATTGAGACGAGGAGGGAGAAGTATTTAACGGGGAGCAAGTTTTTAATAACTATAAAAATAGCAGAGAAAGGAAAAACAGAATGTCAATTTTAAAAGTATTACCGTTAGGCTGACTTGATTGGTTCATATATAATAGGCCACACAAAAATGCAGAGATCGTTTTACCAAAATTTATACATTTTATTGATAACAATTATGTTAAAAGGTAAAAGTTCTGTAACAGGCGGATTGCACAAAAATATTCTGACCTGCGAATACTTGTGGTCAGCAATAGTCGATAGCCTAAATGAAAACAAGTGGCAGACGCTGATGAAATATAAGCATTATAAAATTAATTACTTCTTTTTTTTATATAGTAAAACACGGTAAATGAGAAAACACAGTAAATGAGATCTAAAGTTGTCGAACAATAAAAGTCCATCTTCTTATACGTAAACAATAATACTGGTGAAATCGTAAGATTAGAACGGATTCAACTGACCAAAACTTTTCTAAATATAAAATATTTAAACTAAGACAAATCAACTTGGCTACTTTATGTATAATTTATAGTTTTATCCCACGTTTTAATTCACTTTTTAAAATAACACTGTGACGACCATAATTATGAAAACAAGATTTAACTGCAATATTTTATCTAAACAAAAAATCTTAATTTTACCTGTTTTACAATTTGGTGTAAAGGACCTATACGCCTTTGTAGTGACTTCAAAGAAACAAATACTCCAGCAAATTTGAAAACTAAATTTAAGAAACATCTTTAATCGTTTTACTAGAATTTTATACAAGATTATCGTTTTATCTCACAATTTTAATATTGTAATTTTATTGGTAGTTAAGTGTCCTGTAGTTTAAATGCAGATTAAGATTTTAATTGATTTTCTATTTTTAACTTCTGAATTTATGAAGTAACACTTCATGCTCGTAAGAGGGGGTCATTGATTGACCCTCATAAATTGGAAAGAGCCTTACGATCTCAGTAAATGTTCAACTTACATTGGACCGTCACCAATGTCAGCGCATAAATTACATATGAATTAGCATTCTCATTAAGTTATGAGAGCAATAAAATACAAAAAAAAATGATAAAATTATTATTATTGAATTATTTATGGATGATTTGCCTATCAAGGCTCATTTTTTCATTATATGAAATCTTAAAATGATTATTATAATAGGCCTAATGAATGAACTGAAATAAAGAAATGTTGGTTCGAAAAGAGAGAAAAAAAGATTTATGAAAAAACGATAAAAATTGAATAATTAAGGTGGGTGAAATCCACACAAAAGAGAACAAGAGAGAAAAGGGCTAATTCATAAAAAAAAAAAGGGGGGAGAAAAGGATTAAATATTGTAATATATAAAAAATTAATACAGTAATTACTTTTTAAAAAATTTTCAAAAGGATTTCAGACGAAGGTTTTTTTTTTTCTTTACTTAACCTAGTCTGTTGGTATAACTTTGGGCCTATGTTTATTGTTAAAAGTATCTAAAGCCGGAATGTTATTTTTTTTCGAATGAACACTGTATCTTTTCGAAAGTATTCAAAAGTTTTATATGAAATAAAGGTGATAGTTTAATCACGAAAGAGAGAGAAAAAAAAACTGAGTTCAAAAATGAGAGTGTACAAATAATGCAAATGGTATCTAAAGTCTGGAATACTAAACTGGTAGTAGCCACTGTGTGTGCGCGTTGAACTGGAGATCTCCAGGTTCCCGATCCAATAAACCTTCCGGAATGTCAATCAAACTTAACAACTGACTAATCAGAACAGCGCTAGGAATACGCGCGCGTCTCACAAATACACGTGTTGTCCCACAAACGCACGTGCTCGCGTATGTTTTAACACTGTCGCCTTGTGGGACCTTAGCAACAATATCCAAGGGGCGGAGCTTAGCGGAAAGGTTCATTCCCATCGATGTTCTCCTTGCGTTTCAGCTGGAGGGCCGAAATACAAGTTATGATAGCGCACCATCTTTCTTAGATTTGGTATTAATGACAATGCTGCATTTCTAAAAGTGTATTTAAATAGGCCCACTTCTACACAACTAATAATTCAGGAATATATTGCCAACGAAACCTTGTACAATAATACTGAGGCGGATGCAGGATTTGGCGGTAAGGGCTGCGTGCAAGGGCGGCAAACTTTTTTGAAAGGTGGGGAACATTTCGTGGAAAAGTACCTGTAGATGGCCGGAAATGACACTTTTATAGTAAAATTCAACATCACATCACCATTACATAGACAACACAAATTATCGTGATCTTTTACCAACAACCACAGAGATCTAATTAATGTGTGTGATGTACCATTAAAAAAAAAATTTAAAAAAATAAAATAAATAAAAATGAAATAAAATAAAAATAAAATAAAATAAAAACAAAATAAAATTTTAAAGCATTGTCTTTGATGTATTTACTTTACTTAATTCAAAGCCGTGAGTTCACAACCACCTTAGCCCCATCATGGCTGGGGCTGAGGTGAGAAAAGTTTAGGAAATAGTTCCTTTAGATGGCCGGAATGACACTTTTATGTAGTAAAATTCATCATCACATCACCATTAGTCTAAATGAAGCACCAGCAAATTTCGCATGATCTTTTATCATGGGTTTTCGGCAACCACAGAGATCTAATTAATATGAGTGAAGTACCATTGAAAATAAAACTAAAAAAAAAAAAAACACTTCCTTTGGTTTATTTGAGGAAATAGTAGGCCTACCTATCTGATCCTCAAAATGGATTCTTTAAAGCTTACGATAGTGAATAGGTCACAAAAATTCATTGAACTTGGTAGCTTGGCAAAATTGGCAAATGAATACTTAAATTGAAGGCGCACTAAAAAGACGATGTAGGCCGAAAAGTAACTAGCGAAAGGGCATTATAATTCTGTTCGTTTTACGGCGAATTACTTGACAATTTCAATAACATTGTTCCACTTATACTACAGAATTTTTATATCCATGAAATGGATATATTCAGGCTGAATCTAAAGTTGGTAAATATGTTAACAATGATATCGTTTTCTTTTCCAATTAAGAAAAAGATCAATATTTAACGTAAAACGCAAAATAATGACAAATTCGTGACAGAATGAATGGAGATTGGTTCTAAAATTCTAAAACCGATGGCATGATGATATTGCAATTTAATTTTCTTATTTGTAAATGCTGTTCACGGCTACACAACTATATAAAGATCCGATGATACATCGAAAGTTGTTTGATCACTTAACTTACATTTATAAAATAATGTAATAGAAAGATAATGTAAAAGTTATGGTAATGATTGGGGATTTGTATAGCACACAATACATAGGCTTACACGGTAGTCGGTGCGACTGTTGGAAAAGCGTCATAACGCGTGATTGATTGATTACCGGTATCAAAATCTTTATGTTATGCAGATAGTTGGAACGGAATTGTGATCATTCAATTGTAACTTGTATATCAACTAGGCCTTAAAATTCAATAGTTATGTGATTATACGAAATATTACTAATAATATTAAATTACTTTATTGATGTGTAAATTCTCTATGCAGTGACTGTTCTTGGTCTTTATGGTTGATTGATTGATTGATTGATTTATGGTATAACAATATACAATGATATAACAACAACAGACAATGATGATAAAGGAAAGGAAAAACTCAACATTTTATAGGCAACTATAACATGTATTAATAGCTTTCGTCCACACAAGGGACTTCTCCAGGACACTATAAAAATAGAATAAATAACGATCTCCTGATAAAGTCCATTGTGTGGACGAAAGCTATATGGGATAATTAGGACATGTTGATGTTGCCCTTGAAGTGTTGAGTTTGTCATTTCTTATATTGTTCTATAGCAGACTAACACGGCTACACCTTTTACTCATAGGCAATGAATCATCAACAATGCTCATGTTAAAAGCAACAGAACAGTGCACCCAAGACGATTTAATCATGTTATGGTAATGGTTGGGCAGTGTGGGATACCCCACCCTCCACCCACCCTTTAAGGGACAGCCCATAAATGAAGACGTGAGACGTTCCTTCCATCCGTGAGTCTTATGGGCGACACTGGTCGCTGTTGGATGATGTTGAAATAAATAAAATAAAATAAATTACCTGTAGGAATTTTGCCGTGGGCAAGCAAAGGCACTCCTGCAGCCTTCCCAACCAGGGTTACGGTTATTATATTTCTTTTTATTTCATGGTTAAGATTATCGACTGTTTAATAACTCTTATCTTGTGTTTTGCGCCATGAGCGTCTTTGATGGATAATGGCGAAATTATAAATGTTACTGTTGTTATTGTCGTCATCATCATCATCATCCCACCCACCAAAACCCAATACATAGGACAATTTTAGAATGTTTAATTACGGTATTAAAAATATAAATAATAACAATATTGAAAATTAACAGTGCACAATAATCTCAAACATTTTTTGATAGACATAAACAAAAAATAATTTAAGATAATTAAAACACATTCGCAAATATAATTCGTTACATAGGCCTAATACTCTTGAGTAACACTATAATGGGTCTGAAGAGTACTAAAGCCTCAGGGACTATATACATATATCAATTACGTTAAGAGCCTTCAAGATGAGACACAATATTTGAAAATAATCTATCGTACCCATCTTACTTGTTGCCATAGGAACATGAATACAGTACAGTGTCTTCTTCATTATGTCACACCACTATGATACACCAATTTTGTTTATTAAAAATTTATCTTTAGACTTTAAAATCAACTATTTTATTGACAACACAAATTAGCCTTAAGTGTTTAGTGGAGTTGTAACTTGGAAAGGCACTATATGCTTTTGGCAACGTGATTAATGGATGCAAAATCAATCATACATAATGTGGAAAGCTTTTCCACTCTGAAGTGTGTATGCCTTGTCATTGATGACTGCACTGGCAAATATTAGTCAAAATTTATTTGCATCCTTACCAGTACACGTTTATATTTCTCAATGGAAAGCAGAGGATGAAACGGGGCAGCAAAATGGTGCCCAACCCTTCCCTACATGGAAAAAGTAAAACATTGTCTAAACAAGTAGTGAATTAGTAAAGAGATTAAAATGGTTAAAACAGCAATGCTTAAACAGCAAAAAGCACCTGAACCCCCAGAATAATAACAACAATAATAATAACAACAAAAATAACAATAATAATAATAAAAATAATAATAATAATAATAATAATATTAATAATAATAATAATAATAATAATAATAATAATAATAATAATAATAATAATAATAATAATAATAATAAATATAATAAACATTAGCCCGGTCATTGGATTAAACAGCTATGAAATACAAACTCAAGCTCCCTGTAGGAGTACAGCATTCCATAACGCTGCAGCAGCTACATCAGCGCATTTTGGCATTTAACCCTACCAGGTACCCACTTATACTCCTGGGTGGAGAGAAGCAATGCAGATAGTGTGCCTAGCCCAAGGATACAAGTGTAATGCACAGCAAGGGATTAAAACCCCGACTTCAAAGTTGGGGAACCGAACCGTTCCCACTGTGCCAAACAACTTCCTCTCAGATTCCCCCGCACCATGGACCTTAGGTCATAGGTAGCTATTCACCCTATTCCCACCTACTTCCCAATCAAATGATCCTATAGGTCCACCATGCAAAAAGAACAAATTGTGTCTCGCTTAAAACTCAAAGTGTCCAAATTGAAAGCTCAGAACTTTAATAATACTATACTACAGCAATAAACTTCATTATATACGTACTCTTAAAAGTCACGGTGTCTCTCCCGATAATCTTGTCACTGTGCACCTAAGCATGGTTTGACCAGTTCTGGAATATTGTTTGGAACAGTGGTATATAACCATATAACCAAGCATCAAGAGTGTGCCATTCAGCGAGTTTCGAAGGACGCGCTTGCCGTATATTCTTGGGCCGCAGTTACGCCTTAAACGAAGATGCGTTTATGGCACTACGTGTGGGTTAGTGACAAACGTCGTGACTTGTGTAGATTACAGTATTTGCCAAAAACCTCTATAAAGACTCCTCTAAATTACATGCTTTGTTAACTTGCAACCCTTCTCCCTATAATACCGCCCCCACCCCAAATCCGCCCCTGCGTTTTGTAATTCCAAACGCCACTATAGTAATCCAGTTCTATATTTAATTAGAATGTTAAATGAGTAGAATTTCACTGATGTTCTTGAGGTGTTTTTTGATGCGTATTTTTTTTTTTATTTTTTCTTTTACTTGGATGTTTTCTTCTTTTACTCCATGTAAATTTAAAACTCATTTCAGAATTTTTGCTGTGGGGTTTTAATTATATTTCTTGTGTTGATTTTTTGAAATAAATACCATACAATATAATAATAATATACGGCCTGCTCTATAATTCAATACTTCCCACATCGAGGACTTGTTCGGATTGCATCCCAGAAAATGTTTAAAATGACTACAACTTAATGACAAATACCTTAGATAAAATTTTACAATACAGAAATGATTTTTCAATACATATTTTTAATTTGGAGTGTGAATACGATTTAACTAATCAACTGATACATTTATCTTTTTATCATTTTTACATTTGTAAAAATGACAGCAAAATATTTGTGATGGGCAGTCTGAAACAAAAAGACAATGAAAAAATATATATATGAAGACTCTCTACAAAAAAAACACTCCTTTAATTTCCTGAATGCCAATTTTAAAGATATGCAACAATATTTTGTGTGTCTGTAATTGAAAAAAGAAAATATTTTTAAAAGGTAAAAAACCTTATTCAATTAATTTAAACTAAGCAAACAAATTATTGAATTACATTTTAATAGTTTGTTCAACATAGTATAAACTTTAATTACTTTATACCACTGTTCACACTTAAATTTAATACGATTGGTTTCAATACAAAGAACTTGCACAGTAACTGGTCAGATACAATTGTTTGAAAGGTACCAAAATACGTGCAGTATTACCACACGCTCAGGAAAATTTAACCGAGTCGCACTGTTCGCATCGGAAATTTCTGCTTATGAGACACAAGCTGGATATCCTTCATGAGTAACATTCACTTGGTTAATCTTCATGAAAGTCTTAAGTAGTTTGACCAATGAGAATGTTACGCAGGTTGTCCACACTAGACTCCTTTTTTCAAAGCGACCAAGTACACGGTTAGACTGACCAAAATTAATGCAATGTGAACACAGCTTAAAGTCCTGTCCAGGCTTTCACACTATATTTGACAAAAATACGTAACATGCATAAATAATGGTGATGATGACATTACATCATGATTATATATACACCATTTTAACTACTTTGAACAGCGCCACCAGCGTCTCGCAACTTTTCACAGGGGGACTTCCAGCAGCCTAAGCCTGAGCAGCTGGGTAGGTACAAAATAGAGCATCACGCAGCAGATATCGCCGCTAGACATTTGTTCATAGCAGCAGCAGACAACAAATACGACCTTTTGCTAAATACTGTTTGTAAACATTTAAAAAGCTTTTTGAGACTTTAAACACTGAATTTAATATCAACATTTCGTTCTTTTACCACTTCAAAATATTTGTGCTCGTTAGTAATTTAGTTTTATCGTTTAATTAACCCACGACGATAATTACGTAGAGCAAAATGAAGTCATCCAGTGATACCAGGTTCTCGGAAATGTTCATTTCAAATTTGGCAAAAATGGTGTATTGACACGTCATGACTATATATTGGCATACAAGAGTTTTTTGTCAAAAGAAAATTTGATAGTGTGGACTGTGCTTTAGTATTTGTGAGACACTATGAAATACCAATTTTTCTAAACATTTCCACAAGCCTCCTTAGCAAGAGATGTTTTCATTACTAAACAAGTAAATGACTTGAGAATCAATCATTTTGGCACTTCCTTTTGTGACTACCTGACTATTCATTGCTTGGAACACTTCAGTTACCATGGCAACCATATCGCTTGCTTCTACACGCATGATTTAAAATATTCTTTATATTTTCATGTCATCATGAGATTTACAAGAAGAATTTCCGACGGCTGGTGTCCATTTCATGTCGCTGAAAGACAAAAAATGCAATTGTAATAACCTGATTCTGGCAATAATAATATCAAAAAAGAATATTTAATTAACAACCTCAATTATTTATTTTGTTTCTTAGTCTTGAAATCTTAATTTTAATATTTTAATCTTAATAATAATTTGTTAGTAGATATTAATAATATTAACCATTAATAAACATTTAATTGTTAAATATTACTAATCTTTATATAATAATCTTAACTATTATTTAATAACGTAATTCTTTAATAATACAGGCAATATATAATTAGTAACGTTTTTTATAATTTATACAATCTTTGAACAATAATCTCTTAAAACTAATTCTTCAGTAATATCTTTCTTCTATATTCTTTAGTAATACTGTTAAATAATATGTGAGGTCTCACTACAAAATGAGTCTCATCGTTAGAAAATCCAAAAATGAGTTAATATTACACTTTGGTAGATCACATTATAAGCTTGTCTCTTATACACATCTAGATGTGTATAAGAGACAGAATTCAATACTTCCCACATCGAGGACTTGTTCGGATTGCATCCCAGAAAATGTTTAAAATGACTACAACTTAATGACAAATACCTTAGATAAAATTTTACAATACAGAAACTATTTTGGTGAATATCTCAAATGATTTCACCAATGATGCATCTCATTTCGTGGTGAGACCTCACATATTTGATTTAACTAATGAATACTATTATTTTTTAAATTCACATTAAAATTAAGAAACAGTGACTAATTCTCTCCCCAGTACAGATTCTTCACTGTCAAATGGGAGTGATCTGTTATAATTTGAGGTATTGATTTGTTTGTGTGTGTAAACACTTTTACGCCTTGTTCATCCAAAACAAACAACCACTTCTTCATTGGTAATACAATACAGCAAGATCAGGTTTCCACATAAATTAAACACATAATGACAGATTGATATAGTCACCTAGATAAACCCCAACTCACATTTTTATTTCATATTGTTTTTATTTTTCATTTATTTATTTTCGCTTTTTTTCTGATCATGATTTTCTTTAAATAAACTCACGCATGATGATTATAATAGGGCAAACTGGCAACGCACCGCTCATGGCTTGAATAAGCCGTATCGGCCCAGAGAGAGAGAGAGAGAGAGAGAGAGAGAGAGAGGGAAGATGATTTTCTTTTGTATCATTATTCTAATTCACTATTCATGACAAAAACAGTGTGTAAAAAACACATGTTTACTAGCTGAATATCCACAGCCTTTTAAAACATGTTTACAGAAGCGCGGATAACGTGACATATAATATATAAAGGACATTGAGTGATGCACAGTTGAAGCCTGACAAAGATAGTATTCTAGATTGATGGGATACAATGAAAAGAAAAGCAGTATCTTTAGAGCATTGAGCAAGCAAAGACAAATAAAGATTTGTATTGCTAATATAAACTGCTGTGATGTCACTGTAGAAAGCCAGATGTAAAAAATGAATCAACCTGATCCAAGTGCTTAGTCTACTAAAATAATATTAGCAATTTGCTAATGAGATGATAAAAGTGGTATTAAAGCCGTGTTAGTCTAAACAATATACAAAGAAAATTAAAAGGCAGCACTCTGAGACTAACTTTTTGTTATTTATTTAACACAAGCTTTCGCTGGCAGTCAATGACAGCTTCATCAGGTGTGTGAAGCTGGCATTGACTGCCAGTGAAAGCTGTGCTAAATAAATAACATCTTAAGTCTCAGAGTGCTGCCTTTTAATTTTCTTTGTCTAATGAGATCACATAATGTCATAATTGTAAAGGCCTTTATGCACTTGAAGGTAACTTATGTCACCTATGCCAACCCCACACAATTCAACTGACCTCATCTAAAGATCCAGACTTCAACACATACTTGTTTTTTTTTTTTTTTAAATTCAATATATTACAAGGAGGCTCTTCACAAGGCACAGCCTTAGCATCGAGGAGCCTCCAAACATGGTAATACAATTTATCTGCAGCATGGCAGTGTAAAAGTTCACAATAAGACAATTAAATAACGTATAATAAAATAATAATATAATAATAATGATAACCATCAGAGGGAAGAAATATATATATATATTATACACATAAAATACAAAATTTAAACTGCAAATCTTTTAGACTTCGTTAAAAATTGTTGAACACAAGTAAATAAAAATGAATTCTGCTCAGAACGTTAGCCATGTTGATCCAAATAAAAATTAATTATATAAAAAAATTAAAATTAAAAGATAAAAGAAGTGTCTTTGGCTAAAACATGAGTTACAATTCTGTCAACATTTTGTGAGTACAGTAGTTCTTTTCTTTCTGGGTCATAAATAGAGCAGAGAAGAAAGAAGTGACGTGGATCCTCAACTTCGTGTCCACATGCACATTTTGGTTCATTTCGCAGATCATAAGCAAATAAATGAAAGTTTACCACTAAAAAACCAAGACGAATTTGGTTTACATGTTTATTACCAATCTCATATTTATCTTTTTACTGTACTTTGAAAGGTGGAATTTTATTAATGTTTGTTTAAAAACATAAATCGACAGAGAATTTTTTAAATATGGTTATTTAATTCATTTTCAGGACACACTTTTATAAATGCTACTTTACGAAATCCACTAATGGGACGACAATTTCAACTAGAGAAGAATTTGAATTCAGTTTATACTGCTATTTTAATCAAGATCTACTGTAACATAATATATTTACACAAAACTATAAGCATAGCAATAATGAATATATAAATAATAGTTACAATGTCATGTCCTGGTGCCCAGTGGCAGATCCAGTAATGGTTTCAGCTAGTTTTTTCTGAGGTAAAAAAATTGATGATTATGGCACCTTTCAATGGCTGCAAAAGAGACTTAAATTTGAATATAATTTCCATTTTTTCTATACTTTTAAAATAATTTTGAAAAATTTAGGGGTGCCCAGGGGGCTGCCTAGTAGGAGGAGGGAGGGGCCTCTTACCCTTGAATTCGCCACTGAGGTATATATATCCATTTTACTTCACCGAGAAAAAAACTTCAAATTAATAATGAAGACGACAAATTACAAACAGATCTACACCATTAGTGTGATTGCATTATAATTCAATTTATTCCTCACTGTCAATTACAAAGTACAATGTACTGTAGTACGTTTCACATTGAAAACGGCACTTTATACTTGACATTGGTTGTACAAGAATAAAAAACATAATGAAAGTAGAGGTAATTATGTTACAATGATTCAACTTCAAGCTTTCCATTTTAAACTGTACTTCATTGTGATCAATTCAATTCAAATACGCGTATCAACGCTAGTATAACTGTTTTGAAAGACGCCTTTTTGGTTAAATATTAGCCAAGTTCAGACCTGAAAGATACACTAGGTCTGGGTGCAATGCCAGCCAGGATTTTCAAATAGTACGGGACAATATCAGGATGGACCCACTTTGCGCATAAATTCAAATAATGTGGACCCACTTTCTTAAAAGTTGACCAATTTTACACAAGAATATGAAAAATCTCGACCCATTTTCTAAAAAATTTACCAATTTTGGGATAAATATGAGAAATCTGGACTCATTTTGCATAAAATTGCATAATTTGGAACCATTTTTTAAAATGCAGACCCATTCTTTGTTAACCCATTAGAAAAACTGTGTGGGACTGTCTCAACAGCTGGCTACGGCAATGACTAGGTGTCACCTAAGGTACTAGAAACACAAGATAGAACTTTCGCATAGTAAAGTGAAGCAGATATATGTCATATCATTTACGCAGATCTCGACGTACGAGGCGTCCTGTTTTCTAATATACCTAAGTTTATATTCGGACCAGATCCAGACATATGTGGAACCTCATTTGATGGAGCACCACATACAACTGGATATAAACAAACTGGTGTTAGTACAGTTTTCCCACAATGGAATTCAGTGATACTGTACAGTTTCAAGTATCTTTGGCGTTACTAACACTGGGAATACATTAAAATAGGGCATAACTAAAGAGAGGTTCAAGCTCTGTGAATAAAGTAACCTTTTTACCGTACATGTATTTTATAATCAATTAAATTTAATGTGCTGTATGTTCATCTTACCCTTAAATTTAACTATACACAAAATTATTTCCTGGCATTTTGTGATTGGTCAAATCCTGACCTGAGCGAAAAAATCATTGATGCATGACTGTTGTAACTCAGTTGTGTACGCTAACCTGAATGTCAGTTGAACGATTATTGGATACCAGTGATTATCCATCAATGCTGACGTTCGACTTTTCTGCAGTGTAAAAGGTCACGCCAGTCATCATGATTTATCTATTTCAAACATTATTTGTTCATCTACTGTACATTAATGAAGTTGTTACTGTTGTTATTTTTATAAGAGATTACTCCACACAATATGAGTTTTGTGTTTTTAGTGATGATTTTTGTAATGATGTGAAAATGTACATGCCTATTCAATGAGAAAAAAAGTATATACTATATATTGTGTAATCACACAACTCAAGGTGAAAAATTGCTATGGCAACTGAATCAATAATAATGTTCACATGGATGTAGCAGCACGTACACATGAGCGCTGCATCCTTATTTAATGTATGACATTCACACACTGAGGTAGTGACTATTTATTAGAAGATCAACTTATACCTTCAAAATTTCTAGTTGGCGAAGACAAATCACTCAATGCAAATTGTGTTTCTGAGATAAAATTTGGATTTAAATCATTCTTTCAACATTTTCTAACCCTCATTTTACTGTTTTATTAACAATGTATTAATAACTAAAAATCAATTTTTGTGGAGTGACTGGTTTGTCTTGTCTTTGCCACAGTATGCTGGTTAGCTTTACTGGGAGGGTTGAGGCTTAAAGACACCTATATATACTGTATATACTGTAGGCTACAGGATGATTCCGGAACAGCAAGATCTACTGTATATTACTGTTATATGAGGAAGTGAATGTTTTCATACAACTATTATGTAAAAGTAATAAACATCTATATTTCAATTACGCTTATTTCAAAGTCTAAAGGCACAGTAATGTAACACTACATCAGATAACATTGGGGATTCAAAACCTACCGGTCTGTAAAACTGTAACAACATACAGTAGACCATCAAAGTCTTCAGCTCACGAAGTGAGCTTAATTCCATATTTTATCTTAATTCAGAGAAAAATAATTAATTTTATGGACATTTTCACCGTCACATGTCGTTTACTGGAGCAAATTGGCGTATTTCCGCATTCCGTTTGTGGTATGATATGGAACGCCAAAAGAGCAACATTCAACGTTAATTTCTGCGGTTTACTTTCACATGTCATTTACTGGAGTAATGCTTTCCACAAGTGGTTTTATATGGAACGCCTTAAGAGCAACAATCAACGAAAACAAGATATTCCCTATACCAATTATTATTCATAACTTTTGGCAATATTAAGCAAATTCCAATAAATGACCACTGAATGAATGAAATCATCGTAAAGCCTATAATGTGGAGAATATGAATCAATTAAATTTAAGTCTATAATTGTTTTCGCTTGGACACTTGTTTTGGGATGGCATGCCTTATCATACTGTATATTTTTATGTATAAAATCGAATATTTTTAAATAGCAAAATGAAGTGAAGTAAATTAGCCTTGTAATAATTTTTATTTAATTATAAAAAATATATAAATATTTTTGTTAAAAAGGTAATTTTTTTTTGCTATAATACCAATTTATGTATTGTTAAAGTGGGTATAACAAAAAAAATATATACAATATTCACACATAAAATTGAATTTGTTGCATCTATAATTTGATTTATTTCGTCTTTAATTTTCTTTTTCAACCTCTGTTTTTGTACAGTAACATTATATTGGTGTCGTTGCAGTAGCGTTAACAACGTTATTTAGTTGGAAATTACGAAGGTCCCAAATTGGTGGAGTGAAATTCTGTCTCTTATACACATCTAGATGTGTATAAGAGACAGACTTAAAACCTTGTGATGTAATCTTAACCATTAAGAAAAATTATATGGCCTTGTTGTTAGTACTTGAAATACAAGGTTTATGAATGGTGCTATTACGACTGAATAGCTCAATGTATTAAGCTTTCATACTGCACTTACTGTAAAAAAAATCTGGCCAATTTTTGTATGAATACCAATATCTTGAACAAATTATCATTTGAATTGCTAACTTAGTTTATATAAAAGTAACTTTCAATGAAAAGTCAGAATAAAAAGAAATTATATTAAATTAAAAACTGTATAATGTTTTATCGACAATTTCAATGTTTTGGAAGTGACACATTTCAAATCAGTGCAAACTGAATTATTTTGATAAAAAAAAATTACAGTTATTAATATATTTAATAACTCGAAAATATGCAATTTGTTCTTAAATAATAAGATTTTTATTATATTTACCCAAAAAATGGTATATCAAATTAAAAATAATTGAATGACATAAGTAGTAATGATGGACCAATTCATTTTTCATTTATTTACGTATATTTATATACTGTACAAACAAAAAATTTCTTAAAAATTACTGAACAATTTAGGGTCTATGCAAACAATGAAAAATACAGAAATAATAAGAACTGGCAAGAAAAATATTTTGTAATTATAAATATTTTTTAAATTAAAGTCTTTTTTATTTTTAATTTTATTTATGTATTTTTTTTATCTATCAAAACAGAATCAATGTTGCACATTTGGTCAGTTTCTACAGTGCCCCAGTATGTTCTTAAATTATTTAACTATATTAAACACCCAAAACTGAATATTAGCTTGGAAATATTCTTATAGTTTTAAGCCAGGCATACAACCCTAGAATGTTAATAAAATTCCATAGTGATATTTTTATGAAAATATGGAATACAATTTCCATAAATGAGAAACTCAGCCTACAGTATTGCAGTAATTCCTTTTTGAACTACTAGTACAAGTCATATTTTCTCATCAAAACAGGTTGTCGCTACTGAACTTTTCAATTAATCAAGTTGCCATGGAGACAATCTAATTATTCATTTTGTAATCATGTCAATACAGAAACAGAACACACGACATACAATATTTGCTACAGTACTAAGCTCTGACCATCATCAATTTATAACCTGCTGTTTGCTGACTATCAACTGTTGATAATTATTTCATTTCATTTCGTCTTTATTTCGGAATTTTATATCCATATAGAAAGAAATCATAATTTGATTTATAAATTTAAAAAAGGCAATATTTAAGATACTGTACACAAATATTATGTATAAGAAAATATTAGCAACATCTATACCCCTAAGAAGCCTATTCCAAGAACAACCTACTATAGCTTAGAATTTGGGAGTGTACTGTATACAATCAAATTTCCTCAGGTACTCACAAAGGACGGTACAGAGTTACAAACAAAAAAACATCAGACTAATTAACACTGCAGTGTCAAGGTTGTTTTAGAACCAACGGCAATGCATTATTGTAGCATCACATAGGGCCCGTTCAAGCGAAAAAATATCCGTGCAATTTTCCAGTTAATTCACCGGTACACACTTTCTAAAACCGCTCGGACACGCGCCTAATTACCTTACCATCTGGATTATCCGCGACAATTTTGACCACCAAATTGCTGGGTAGAATTCCGTGTATGAGATGGCCTTGGAGCCGGAGACGATGATAAATCAACCTTAATTGCTTTGCCAAATGGTTCGTCCACAGCAAGTACCCGCTGTCGTTGCGCTCTTCTTCGCCTCCTCATGTTCACGGCGAAATCAAAGTTGGATTGGACAGTAAATCCATCCACATAACATCGCATCATTGTAGCCATAATGGTGACTAGTATCATAGCTACACGTTCAATTTGTAAAATTACCATTACAGTACAGTATTCAGAGAATTAAACTTCAATACAAATCGTTCCCGCGTATCGTTTAAACAAGCAGAAGTAAACAAAGAATGGGTTGATGGGATTGGTGTTTCTGAATGACCTTACAAAATTACTTCCGGAATAGTTTCGTTACACGGAATTCGACATGAGCTAAAATTTGCTCGAACGGTGGACCACCCGCTGTGTGCTCGGCGCGATTAACCGGTGAATTCACCGGAATACGGTTTGCGTTTTTCGCTCGAACGGGCCCATAGTGAGTAAAAACAAGCATGGGAAAAATTGGCCCAAATCGAGGCACAGTACATATTAACACCAAAAGGGTTTAAACTGTAGTCAATTCACCCTGCTGGGGCGGATGCAGGATTAGGTGGTAAGGGGTGTGTCAGAGTTCATACCACCTTAGCCCCACCATGGTTGGTGCTGAGGTGGGGAACTTTTCAGAATAAGGACCTCTAGGTGCCCGGAAATTGCACTCTCATTCCTTAAAAAACTTACCAGTAATATCACATCAACAATACAATTACAACAATTAATTTTCTTAATGCAATTTAGAGGGTGCGATCGCAACCCTACCTCCCTGCATCCGCCACAGCCCTGTCAGAGCAGCCACTCAATTTTCTTGAGAGGGCATTCGCCCTTATACATATTGATCTGTACTGACGTTTAATATCCAACTCATCAATTATACTTTAACTTCATGTTACTTGTATTATGTTCCAAAAGCACTACAGAACTTACAAAATTTTTTTAAGCTTCAGGGTGGCGCATATTTGAGGGCGCACTTTTCCGAGAGTGGCGCTGGTAACAAATTACTTATAGCCTGGTAATTATATGCAAGCATAACAATTACAGTAGTCCGGAAGAAAAGGGCTTGTTTGGTTGTTGAAGTCAATCCGAAATATGTAGGCCCTAAATTAAATTCTTTGCTTTATTTCTTTTATGTGTAGTAATTTTCATCGACTTGCATCTTTTTGGTTCCATTGTCAAGAATTTCAGTTCAAGAAAGTTACCTATTTCTTTGCCTTGCTTTTTTTATTCCTTGTTTCGCGGACTTATATTTTTAAAATTATTGGAGAAGGGTGGAATAAAAATAAAAATCAAATTTTGTTTTCTTATTTAGCAAATAGATTTGGCAAAATCATCCAGATGGAAGAAACAATAAATATAAAATTTTATTGGTGAATGTAAAATAGGATGGTTTAAATGCTTCAACTATATATAATTAGGAAGAAATATACATATCTTATCTTTTGAGATTTCAAGGCAGCGGAGGGTGTAATAAAAATAAAGAAAAACTTTTATTTTTTTCTAAAACTTCCACATTTGCATGGTGGCGAATGCGCTAACTGGCCAAAAATAAAATTTATTTTTATTCGTAATCATCAATATTTGCAGTCGGCGGGGTTCGCTAAACAAGTTATAAAAAAAGTCTAGCCTAAGGAAATTTCACAAAACATCTACTATTCATGTATGTAAAGGCAAATGGGATTTGTGCTTTCTACATAACTATAACCAATAAGTGTAGCGCTAAAATGACATATTGTACATAATACTGTAGGCCTGTATATTGTTTAACGTTTATTACCTCAACAACTGGTCTAGCATAAATAAGAATTAACAGCTTAAAAATCGCCTCTGTATCTAAGAAAAAAAAACCCCTCAAATTATCCAGTCTTAACAAGTAGAACTACTGTCAGTATCATTTTCTTTTGTGATCTTACAGTAGATCTAAAAATTATGCTAGTCACCGTCAGCAACTCAATTTCATCTCCAATTTCATGACTGTGATCATGAACACTGATGAAAGTTTGTAATAATTACAACGTTTATAATTACATATTAATGGTAACTTCATGTCATAAACTCGAAACCTAATACCGATGCACAATGCCGTAACACAAAGCAAAATTGACTCCACATCATTGCCTTTTATAGCACTGAATTTCCATTGGTGAAATGCAATTTTTTTAAATCTAATCGAAAGGTCAAAGTTCAATACAGGATTGATTTGAATTATGAAAAACTATTATAGATTTGATTTATATCTGATGAAGAATATTTTTTTTCCTAAACCAACTTTATTATCTACTTAACAAGAGAGAACATAATACTAAATCTTCATTAAATGTACAGTTCATATAATTTTTTTAATGTCATGTTTTGGACAGATTAAACAACTTCTATTTTTACAGGACACACATTTTTAGATAGGAAGATTGATGAATGGGAAAGTCTTTTATTGTTGCCTAGGAACAGTAATGATGGTAATAACTCAAGAATTAAGTGGCACAGTCCATGTTGTGGTGTCCTTCAGTGGGTTATGATGAAACAAGAATTATGTAAGACACAGAGAAAACGTGTTTAAATTACTTCCATAATATTCAAAATTTGTCTCTCAATTTGTGAGATTAACATGAAAAAAACTATATAATTCCATCATAATTATTAGTGTATTAGTGTATATCTATATCTATAATCATTTACTGTGCTATTTCCAAAGAATTTATAATGTGTAAAAGTGTTGTGTAAAAACAAAAGGGAACGGGATTCTAGATTCGGTTCTGATCTATGCAGACATTAAATTTTTAATAAAATTTACCTAAGGGCCTGTTTCTACTAGAAAGAAAAAACCAATTAAAAATTGCTTTTTCGAAAAATCGCTTTCTTTTCGCAGTAGGAACAGGACCAGTTTGAAAAAAGCAATTAAAAAAAAGCGATTAAAAACATACGGATAGCATGTTTGAATGACAAATAACCGTTTTTGGCTGTGCACCTTTTAGCTGCAACATAAAAAGCGATCACCATGTGAAATGTTAACTCTAGGTCAAATCAATGCAAAGCTAGATCGTATCAGGCACGAACTTTCGAAATGACTAGTCCTCCTTTTCATCTTCCAGGCCTGCAAGCTAAAACGTCAATGTGGAGCGACGAAATCATTTTGTACATATTTTGTGGGGAATATTGGGCCTGGGCCTCTCTGGTCTTTTGGGCCTACCGTTGTCCTTGTTTGTTCGATCGTTCATTGTGCTGATGAGCAGAGCCGAAAACATTTGCATTTTGGCCGCACACTGTATAATCGTACTAATCATCATGACAGGAATTCATGTGAATTATATTGCCTTGTCGGTGAGGAAGAGACTATACAGTTTGGAAAACTTGTATACGCAAAATGGTGACGTAATTTCCGTCACAGAAACCGATTTTCGTAAATGCAAAAATGCAGTTGCAATGCAACTCATTAAAAAAGCAGTTTAAAAAAATGATTATTTTGTGTTTATCAGTAGAAACACGCTCTAAGATTATTCCTAAACCTGTTCCTGTACCATCAAATTATCATAAATATTGGCACAACTGCTATCAATATCAGGACTAATTACTGTAGTTATCCTTTTGCCATGATTTTACCACTAAAATTTTAAAAATAATATTCTAATCCCGTCCTCACTCAAATTGGAGAGTGGAAATTGGGACAAGTTTCTGAGGATCTCATGTACAGTAATCACAGCACAGTACTTAAATTGCATCTGCCTACAATACATAACAATTGCATAGAAACGAACCTTGCCCTGAACCCATTTAACTCTCGTGTGAGTTATTAAACGCATGGTATTTAACACATCCCCTACCTGTAAAAGATAAGAACTTTCGGCGAGAATTTTTTTATACCTTGTTTTGCAAACTTAATTTTGTTATTAGATTGTTAGAGGATGGGAAAAAAATTAAAATAAACTTTTATTTTCTTACAGTATTTAGCAAGTAGTTTTGCCAAAAACAATAAGATGAAGGAGAAAATAAAAATTAAATTTTATTAGTAAATGTAAACAGTGTAGTAATATTAAGATAATTAAATGCTATATCATTATGAAGAAATATACATATCTTATTTTTCAAGGCAGATTTCAAGGCAGAGGCAGAGGCAGACTTAATATAAATAAAGAAAAACTTTTTTTTTTTTTTTTTTCTGAAATGTCACTTTTTTGTGGCAAAAATAAAATATAATCTTTATTCAAAATCATCAGTAGAGCCATAGGCTTGAAAATGTATTTACTTTTTACATAATTTTAAATAAAAATCGAAATTACATAAAATAAAATCAGAATGATTAATATACATATTATGAGTTTGTCTTTTCTTTTTGTTATTATACTGTTTTTAATGTAAATGTCAAGTATTTTAGCTAATGATTATAAAAACAAAAATAATACAAATAATGAAGAAAATTGAAAGGAATAACAAACATATTATGCTGGATTATCGCAGTGTACACAATGAATTATTGCTAAAAATAGGTAACATTGATATACACTAATGTAGTGGATGACATTAAGGTCTTGACAAATAAAGTAACGAAAATACAGTCAGTTAACACAGATAAATGAGAAGATACATAAAAGGTCAATGGGGTGATTATTGATTGAAAACACTAAGACCGTCTAAAGTCACTGCAAAAGATACATGACTGTGTATCGTTTACAGCAACAATACTTATAAATGGATGGGTAATTAAGATTGACTTGAGTAAAAAAGAAGGCATATTAAAGTGACATGTAAAACAAAGTGACATTATGTGTTAGCATTGTATTCAATGTATGAAGAAATGAAAGGTCAAAGTTCCGATTATTGATCGAAAGCATTGAGATCTATAAATAGAATGAATTTGATGTTGAGGAAAGTATCTTTACTGCTGCCAATTCCCCCTCACTGCAAATCCACCTTTACCACTATCAACAATCATAATTACCGTAAAGAAGCAATATTCCATTATATAAAGGGTGGGGGCTGGGGCAGTTATAACATAAATAAATGTTCCCTCTAACATCACTTTTGAGTACAATAAGTAGGCCGTACTTGTATACTTTATTACTTTACATGGCTCTTCTATTGCTTTTTCAGTGCGGTTACAAAATGCTAGCCACCACTATAATTAACGAGGTTCCGCAGAGCAAGGCAACCAATGCAAAAAGATTGAGTGTTTTTGAACATTACGGTATCTAATGCCAATTATCTTGTACGTAGACACTGTATTGCATAATTGACAGATATTCTTGTAAACCTGTCAAGGAAATGTGAAGAGGTCAATTGTCAAGAGGTCAATTAGTGGTGATGAGCAGTTAATTAATCATGTCAAACAGTTAATTACAATCAAACTATTATGTACGATAAGCCAAAAATCTTAAAATAAAATGACCAAAGAAAAACATTTATTGGTACATAAATTTGACAACAGTATCCCAATCAGCATTATCATCATCGTCATCATTTTCTTTTTCTTTATCTTCTTTTAATTTTTCAACAATCAAACTATTGTGTACGAAAAGACAAAAATCTTGAATAAAACAACCAAAAAAATCATTTATTGGGACATAATTTGACTACAGTTGATCACAATCAGCATTATCATCATCATAATCATCATCATTTTGTTTTTCTTTTCTATTCTTACTATTTTATGACTTTAGGCCTATATTGTTTGACGCTAAATTAACATTCTTAATGAGAAGATTCTTATTTTTATTATTTCTTTTTGAACTTAATTCTACTATTGACTTTTGCAATAATTTGCATACTATATTTTTAGTTTATAATTTTATGCAGTAATGTTTGTATTAATGTTTTATATATATATTTTGATTTAAATTTGTAGATTTGTGTTCATTGTTATACGTTGAGGGTCCGTAATCATGATTACCTTCTGCTGGATGGTTCACCCTCATTAAATATGGTTCAAATAAAATAAATAAATAAAATCATCATCCTCAAATATTTTAAATGTACTTTTTTTTTTTATTTGTTTTCTTTGGTATATCCATGGTTTATTTATCTGTTAGTAGGGCCTAATGTTTCTGTTTGTATGGTACATCATATCGTATAATTTATTTCAATTTTTCATTTAAAGTACATCAAAACAAGAAAAAAAAAGAAGTAAATCAATGAGGCAGGATGACCTTAAAATGTTATAAAGAAAATACAGTTCTCCACAAAGAAATACTTACATAAAATTATGATGAAAACATGTAAAATAAAATATTAAAATTCCAAAATTCAAAATATCAATCTTTACAACCTATGCTTTAAAATAAAATAGTGATACCTTAAAAATAGGTTAACATTGTATTTTTATAAACATATTTAAAACAAGTACTATATTAACAAAGGAGTGGGCTAAAATGAATTTTGGATATAATAATGAGGGCCACACCAAAACTCTGAGTTAATATCATAAAACACGTTTTACAGATGATCGATGTTGAGCCATAAATACAAGATGTTTTTCTAGCCAAAAATGTTAGGCAGGCCGCACACATAGTCGTGGACCACAAAATAACTGTAGGTGTAATGTGCTAACAAGGAAATTACTACCACCAATAAAAACACTGAAGTATTTTAATGAAACAATGCTAGCCTCCACAGGGACTTGCTCCTGGAAAAGACTAAATATAAATAATATTCAGTAGTCGAGTTTGTTTGAAAGTTGTAAATTTTGAAATTAATTATCTGAAACATACATCGGTTTACCTTTGATGTAGTATAGTATTCAAAATAGAAATCCAATCTCCAAAGGAACAATTCAATATAATTATTTACATGAATACTTAATTTATAGCTGGTGATACTAATATCATAACACGCAATTCTGTCTAAATATGGACTTTCATTATGTTACACACAATAAAAACTACATTTCATTAAATAAAGGACCCATAAATAAATGTGTTAATTATTCAAGTTTTTATTATTGAGTGGTTTCTACAGAATCTCTATTGTAGGCTGTCGCTGCTGAGGGTACAGTAGGGTGTTTATGGTCTAGCAGCAACAAAAACTAATAATTGAATAAAGAGCAGATAAGAGCAGATATGCTCCTCCATCTGTCAGTTTTTTATGCATATTTATTATTATTATTATTTTTTTTTTTTTATTTTTTTTTTATTCTATTATTTTTATTATTTTTTTATATTCCACGTTTTTTACTATTGTTATTATTTATATTATTATCATTATTATTACATTATTATTATTATTATTATTATTATCATTATATTATATATTACATTATTATTATCATTATATACTATTATTATTATTATTATGATTAATAGTGTTATTATTATATTATTTGTATTATTATTATTATTATTATTAATTTTATTTTCTCGGTTGCCCTATATAATTTCTCTGTAAATTTTTTTTTTTTTTTTTTTATTATTTTTATTATTATAATTATTACTATTAGTATTATTACATACTATTATTATAATTATTATTATATTACTATTACAGTATTATCATTATATTATATATTACATTATTATTATTATTATTATTATTATTATTATATATAATTATTATTATTTATAATAATAATAGTATTAATATTACATACTATTATTATATATTATTATATTATTATTATTTATTTTATTTTCTCGGTTGCCCTATAGGATTTCTGTGTAAAGCGCAAAGGGGCAATTTTTTTATATTCCACGTTTTTTACTATTGTTATTATTTATATTATTATCATTATTATTACATTATTATTATTATTATTATCATTATATTATATATTACATTATTATTATCATTATATACTATTATTATTATGATTAATAGTATTATTATTATATTATTTTTATTATTATTATTATTATTATTAATTTTATTTTCTCGGTTGCCCTATATAATTTCTCTGTAATTTTTTTTTTTTTTTATTATTGTTTATTATTTATTTTTTTTATTATTGTTATTATTTATATTATTATAATTATTATTTTTATTATTATAATTATTACTATTAGTATTATTACATACTATTATTATCATTATTATTATATTACTATTACAGTATTATCATTATATTATATATTACATTATTATTATTATTATTATATATAATTATTATTATTTATAATAATAATAGTATTAATATTACATACTATTATTATATATTATTATATTATTATTATTTTTTTTTATTTTCTCGGTTGCCCTATATAATTTCTGTGTAAAGCGCAAAGGGGCAATGTGCAATATGCGCTAAATAATTACTTTTATTATATGTGTGATTATCGCCAGTTGGAAAGACGCAAGAATGGGTAAACATAAAAATGGTGGATGATGACGATGATATCAAGCCACATCTTTTAAGGAAAATATATTCAAGATCATGACATTGATGCGGCTGTATGAAGTTGGAGCGCAGAAATAGCAGGTGCAAAATAACATAAAATTACATCAATCAATCTCACTGTAGCATGTTGCCAGGCAACCGCATCAAGGTAAAGCCGGTTTTAAAATCATTGTTTCTTCCGATATCATCTTGGCTAATTTCATGAATAGCATATTGTATGCACACAGAATAAACTGCTATTAATTATTTAAAGTCTCGCATAATTATGATTATCATTAAATAATTGAAATGCATTTCCAAGACATAGGCCTACATAATAAAAAAATATATTTTTATTATGGGGCAATTTTAGCTTTAATTGATAAATACTTTATCAACAGCTTTAATAGCAATAACAGCAATATTGTAGTTTAAAATGTTAAATTTTATTTTAGGCCTATTGATTTTATATCATAACAAACAAACCAAAAAAACTTTTGATATTATGATACTTAGAGATTAACACTAAATCCTACAATAAGAGGCTTCAACAGTACAACTTGTTGAAAAGAGCAGGCACTATTAATACAGAACCCCAATAAAATTCATGCATTATTTTTCACCCCCAACATGAGGCATTCTTTTATCTCCTTTTCATATATCATATATCTTAATTTTAATATTAATAAATTATACAGTTTTCAAAAATGACATAAATAGATCAAAATGAAATATAACCAAAACAGGCAGTGAAATGATTAAATATTGAATTATACATGATATAATTTACACAAAAGCTTTTTTAGAAAATTATGTTTTGGGCATTATATTTTTGGCGTGCATCTTGAAAAGAAAAAGAATCTGCATTGAAAAGGATCGTGTGTCTTACATTATTTACAATATAGCAATCAGGGTTTCTATAGTTTAAATCAATAACATTTACATTGTCTGCATTAAATTACATGCAGCCTTCTATTGTCATTCAAAAAATCCATATTTCCTTATGTTCATCTATCTTATGTTTTGGATTACAGAATTTCTGATTTTACTATTTAATAGCATAATGCAGTGAGTCTAATTTATGACAGCGTAGCTCGACCCACCACCCCCCAGCGCCTACGGCTATTGTGTCAACGCTGTGGATGCGTAATATACAAGTGACTGCTGATATAACAAACCAAATATTTTTCTGCTTCCATATGAGGATGACACAATCATTTCTGAGCTTATTAGTGACAACAATGGAACTCCTTTTCGGGAACCTTTATTAATTTTGTATCGTTAATGGTGTAAGTTCTCTATAATATGATAGCTATGGACTCTCCCATTAGACGTAACTAAAATGACTAATTTAAAAATTCCGTGAGTGAAACCCCCCCCCCCCGTATCGCACAAAACTCTCCCTCCCCTCCTGTATTGCACAATCAACCTCCCCCCACCCCTTTAGGCCAGTGTCACAGCCTTTCAGATTTTTTTTTTTTATTTATTACAAGATAGTCCACAGTACATACACACACATACATGCTTGTTTCTAAACATAATCTACGATGGCTACTTGTAAGGCTCAGTGTAGGACTGTATGGATTGTATACACTGTATGTCCTCGATTGCAACTCACAGTTGGCAAACGAATCTGGGAAGCTTGCAATTCTGTTTGGTTCTATTGTATTGCATATCTCTGTGGAAATCTTATAAATACATCTAAACTCAAGTTTAGGTAAAGTATTATGAAAAGAAAATATGGACAATGTCTGAGCAGAATCAATGAAAATATGAGATACATTATTGTTGTTTCTCTCTACAGAAAATCATAAATGGTTTACAATATAGCTGTTTGCACTATCACATTTTATGTGCCCATATTTGGACATGATGATGTCATACTGTATTACCCCCAAATATGGGCACAGAGTATCACATTTCTTTGTCACATCAAATTTGATAGTGTGGACAGAGCTTAAAAGAATTCCAGAATCTTGGGTTCAAATCCTGCAAGCACCATACCATATAAAACCTTGAATAAAAGCCCAATGGGCTTAATCCTGGGATAAGCCCATCTCAAATTGAAGCCACCCTCCCCCACCCACCCCACCACTTTAGTTTGCAAAAGTAGCCTCAAAAAGAACCCCATCTCGAAAAAAAATAGTACAGTACATACACTGTAAATGAATTTCAAAGAAACAAAATAAAATTTAAAAAATGCTTGGGTTTACATAGTGCAGTAGGTGATTTAATGCCACTTAATACTAGAATACACTCCATGATACAAACTGATGTTACAGTGGCCTTATTTATTGTTTTATAGTAGTAATTGCCAAAATTTATAGCATTCATTTTGAAAAGAAGCCCCCCCACCCCTTTACTTTGCAAAAGTAAAGGGGTAGGGGTGCCCACCCGAGTTTCATGATAGGAAAAAAATTAGCAAGCGTCCTGGCTACATTGTGTCTGTGTGAAAGCGCAACTACGTACAGTAAAATTAGCATGTGTCCTGTAATATTCTTGGATATGTACAAACAGACATCACAAAGGCATGAAATCAAACACTCCTGAGATTTATCAGTAAAGCACGGAAATGTGATCATGCAGCAGGGATTATCTTTCAATATTGGCATCACACGTATTGTCCCGAGTACATGCGACTCAGATTGATAAGGTGTCAAAAAAGATATTCCTGCAAATAGGAGTCGCTTGTTGGATGAGAATGCACAAAAACAAGGATCCACTGATTGTGTTTTGTAGTCTTAAACCAAGTTTCTCTAATGACCAATAAATTTTGACCTTGAAAATCCGCTAAATCTGAGATAACATTAAAATGTTATGATAATCTTAATTCTATACTGCCACCATTAACACCATAATGTAAAAATTGAGCTGTTGTGGTTGGTGTTCTTAAATTCTTGCTTTCAAATCTCAGATCTGGCCAATCAAGTCCTACACACCATTTGTCTTTTTCCCGAGAAATAACAACTCTGCTTTCTACCGTGATCTTCCATAGATCTAGGTTATAAATTCCATTCAGAAATTGCTTGATTCTGTAAGTATGTCAGTCCGACCGCCATCATATTAGCACACATTGTTTTGGAATATTGCCAATGCTCAACGCCATGTTGGGGGGGGGGGAGAGAGTGTGACCGTATTGTTAAAAGATATTATAACACTACACTAAAAGTGACCACCCAGGGGTGTCCCAAATGAGGGGTTCTACTGTACACAGTACTGTAGGTTGTACCAAGACCTTGACAAAATACATTCATCATGCAAATATGGTTTTTCATGTACGGTCAACAATAAAGCGCATGATATTGTGCGCAGAAAATTCACATAAAATTTTCTATCACGCACACTAATTACGAAGACTTCAAACGGAGTAACACTACTCGCATTGGATGTTTTAGCACAGGAAAATCAGCCTGATTATTCTTTGAAGGCACTTGCTTGGTTAAACTTACTACATGGTCACCATTTTCTAATATACAGTAGGCCCAAGGCAATTCAACAACATGGCTCGCATCTTGTGCGTACAGTCCTTTAATATTTACTGTGGCAATCTGATGCTATTTGCGAGTACAGCCATTAATATTAGTCAGAAGCACAGCATACATTTTATAGTGTCAGTTATTTACTAAACTATTAATTAATTAATAATTAATTAACTATTAATTAATTATTATTAATTTGTGGTACTTTGCAATGTCTGTTTAACACCTGATTTCTTTTGACGAGGAGCTAGTTAATTGTTCCTATAAATTACAAGTTGATTCGTGAAAATGGATCAACAAGTTGAAAAGTTATATAGCAATTTAAAATTTACGATTTTTATAAAAATTAATGTTCTTATATAAATTTAAACTGTCATTTTGACAATGTTGGACTAAGGTGAACAAACCGAACATGTGACCAGGAGCTAGTTAAGTGTTCCTATAAATTACCAGTTGATTCGCAAAAATGGATCAACAAGTTGAAAAGTTATATAGCAATTTATAATTTACGATTTTTATAAAAATTAATGTTCTTATATAAATTTAAACTGTCATTTTGACAATGCTGGACTAAGGTGAACAAACCGAACATGTGAAGTGAATCTCATGAATCACACTACACCACAACATCAGTAAAATTAATGTAATATTAATGAATATAATTTCAGTCTAATGTTATTGAAAAATATCATTAGGCCTTTGTAATCACCACAAGATGCTCTATTATCATAGTAATTAACACGGGATTGGGTAATTTGTTACATGCTAATGGTTAATTATGGTTTGGTTGCTACGGTTTTTGTGATGATCAAGTTGACTGTTAAATTCATTCAAGCGTGTAGGAGTGCACGACAAACAGAATGTTGTTGCCAAAGTTATACACTTTATGTCCCGAGATGTGTGTCCTGTTATTGAATGCCTTGGTAGGCCCTACTTAATACAATATTTAATTATTTTCAGTACAATGTCCTATTTCATACAGATCTTACTGTATAGCAGTAAAAAGTAATTAATCTATCACTTTCTCCATAAATAATTCATTGCTTAATATTTTAAATTAAAATTGTAATCAATCAACATGTAAGTTTTGGAGTTTACATTACTGTACATTGTAAATAATTATAAATTCTTTTAATATGCAGAATCATGAATTCAATACTTAGTACAATGTATAATTTTTTTAATTTATACATTGTACGAAGATATGAAAATGTTCCCTAAAAAGAGAAACTTGAATTTGAGTTGAATAGCTTAATTATAATTAGGCTGACTTCATCTGCTACCACCAATAACAGAATTCACTTATATAGTGCACATTATATTGAGCCAAATTGTTATCAGACTACCAAACTGAAAAAAGTGGGTAGATAATGACTTTGGTAAATTACAACTTTATATGAATTAAGAAGGCTTCCATGAAAAATTTATTCTTCTAAGAAAATGTGATTACAGTGAAATTAGACGGAACTGAAAGGCAGCAAGTTGAGTAGCATTAATCAATAACTCATCATCCACTTTAGGTGAAAAATAGCTAGGAAAAAAAAAGTTTACTAATTCATAGTAAAAATTCAGTAAACCCAGAACTTCAAGAAAGTACATCGTACATTATTTATGATTATATATAGATTTCCAGCCAAGTCTCAATCAACTATTGTCACACTTCTCTATACTGATTTTTTTTTTAATTATTAGATCATCTCATCTCTCAACAAAGGCCTGATCAGTTCTGTTATTTCCAAACTCTAAAATTTGAATCCTGATATTTCATATAAATTGAGATGGTATATAGCCTGTTTTCCACTAGGTGAATTTATTCGCGCGAATCAAAGGCGTCGGTTCTGTTCCAGAGTTCTGATTGGTTGCGCATAGACAATTTAAGGGTGGCTGAGTGTTAACATTGGTAAACTCTAAATAATAAGAGTGGATATTAAGGATGGAAACGTGGTTTAATAAGTGTCGGTGGAGGCCCACGAAATCAGCTAGACTGGGTGGAAAACTTCAAGGCTTCGTGGCCCTGCCCAACATAACTATATTCAAGATCAAGATAATTTTATTGTCCAAAAGGAAATTACATTTATATAATTACATCGCAAGAATTAATAAAAACATCCAGCATAAAATATACAGCATATAAATATAAAGTGTTAACTCAATCCCTATTGAGTTTAAAGTTTCTGTCCACCAATTTGGGTTCACACCTGGAGCACAAACATTTTTAGGGACAGCATGCCCCAATTATATTACAGCTTTTAATAATAAAGATAATGGTCAACTTATAGGGTGAATACTATGGAGACCTCTATGGCTAAACATAAACATGAAAAGATTAAACAGACCAAGAAAGTAATACTTAATCTAACCCGAAAGACATGCTAATCCTACTACTTAAACTAATCATGGTTGGCCACTGACTCCAAGAACCTCATCCGATCTTTTGAGCTATGATTGGAATGAATTTCTATTGTATTCAATAGATAGCAAAAAAAAACCATAACTATTACAGTAGTATTTATATATTTGTAAATGTAAAAAACAATGGTGTACCTTATGTATCCATTCGTATTCACCGAACTTAGAATCAAAAGTTCCCTTCTGTAAGGACCGTAACTTGAGAGTGAACTTTGGCCCCAGTTGCTGCAGTCCAACTCTCTTGCCATCTTTGAAGATATATCTGAAATAGAGTGATCAAATCATTAAGACATAAAAATACAAAAGATTTTATTTTATTGATTTTGTACAAAGATTTAAAAAAAAACAGTTGGCAAATGCTGTACATAACAATTTTTTATTGACTCTTTACATGTATATTGCTTGTTAAAAATACAATTAATGTATTGTCTCTAATAAACTTTCATTACATTACCATACCAGGGCAGGCAGCCTAGGGAAATCCTCCCGCGTAGACAGCCGTATATAATAACCGTTAAATTTTCCAACCGTGTGGGTTTCAACAATAAAAGATAATAATGATTAAATATTATTTTAAAATTATTCAAATACTGTAAATGACAACAAAAACTGAAAGAATTATGAAAGTTAAAGAGTGTATTAAAGAGAACCATGAAAAGAATGTTATTAAAGATGTCCCCTAAAAATGGCAAAAATCATAAAAATAATTTAACCCTTTGAACCCTGAATTATTTACATTTTGCGGCACCCTTACCCTGAGTTATTTGGACAAAATATGCTTTTTTTATTACAATCGTCACCACCACCTCCTAGGCCTTGTACCATTACCATAGCCATCCATGACCCTGACGCACAACTATCATCACTGCCACTGGCACTAGCACCACTATTGTGATCGGCTTAGCCTAGGGCTAGAAACTATACTGTTTAAATCACTTTCACTTTCCAAATCACTTCCTGGATAATCGTCATCATCAATATTTTCTTGGGAGTCATAAAGTATCAATTGTAAAGCACCGTTGGCATATTGTCAAATTATTCAATATAAATTTGTTTTTTCAAAAAAAAATCCACACGTACGAGAGGCTGTCATAACGACTTGGGAATGATGATGTCACAAAATTACGTCATATTACTCATACTGGTCAGGCAAAGCCGGTATGCCGGCCTTTAGGGTTATTGCAGCGTAAGCGCGCGGCCGTTTTTTCCGGACTACAGGGTTCAATGGGTTAAAAATTAGCTTGATTATTTTGCAGTAACATACAAATTATAAACTTGAGTATATAAATTATTGTATCAAAAAAATGTGTAGCCTGATTTTTATACTGAATAATGATAAAAATAATAAAAACAATTAACAGTGAATGCAACAGGCAAGGTTTAGGGAATACATTTTTTATCCGAGTAAAAATTCATATCACATCAAAAAATCAAGGTCAAATCATTCAGAATCATGGTCTGTCTTTTTCTGTTTATTTTGCTTTTCTTTTTTTTTTTTTTTTTCTTTTGTGAGTTGCCAAGATTTGAACCAATGAAACTTAAATATGAGACTACTAGCTACACATACCTATGGTGTCTGAAGAAAATAAAATCACGCTGGTTGTGAAATGTGACTGCACGCCGTCCAACAAATTCCGGATCGTGAGGGAAAAGCGATGCTATCAGTCTGCCTACAGTGTGGCCGAGCCTTGTGTTGAAATTGTTCAGTACTAACTCAGGCTTATGGTCTGTCGGTGTACTAAAATTCTGCGAAATATGAAGTTGGCCGATGGTAGATGTAATACAGAATAAATTAAAAACAGAAAAATAAACTTGAAGCAAAAGAATAAGATAAACAAACATCAACAACACACGCATGATCACTGTATTCTACATTTTAACAGTAATATTGTGATTGAATATGATAATACTTATTCAATCAATTATTGTAATTTGATATTAAACAAGTTGAAGTTACAGTATGTAAAACAACGATTATGATTGAAAAAATATATAATAAAGCTGATTGTATATTTTAAAATATAATTTTCTTGTTTCTTCAACAAAAATAAAACAAGGTATTATTTTTTTGTTAAAAATATAAATAGCAAAAGAAAACTCTACTGTAATATTCATTACCAAACAATTTCAAAAATGTTAGTTAGTAGTAGCAGATCAAAGGTTTGGATCTACAGAATGTAACAAAAATACATACTAATTATTTATTAAACATATATGATAATAATGACCATAATATTAATAACTACAAATTATTAATAATAAAAAACAATGACAACAATACAAGCCATTATGATTCAATAATCAAAAACCATATTGATTCGATCCTAAACAGAAAATGAATATATTATAAAGTTAAAAATATTGAATCACAAAGGCTTTTACCATTTTCTTCATCTGTCTATAATAATTATATAGTTAAATATATAGTTTTTGTAATTAAGTCCTTTTTGTTAAAATTTCCTTATATTTTCCTTTTCATTTTATCACTTTTGTATTTTTTATGTTATAACTGGACCACAACGAAAACCAGTGCATTTGCATTGAGCTTGCCATCCAGTATAAAGAAAGTTGAATAAATAAATAAATAAATAAAAAACTCGATAGATATCAGATAAAATTATTACCTTTATTTCTTTCCTAAGTTTCAAACTCGTTAGCTTGAAGTGTGCAGTGGGTCCATTTGGTAAATGACACAGCAGAAGGCCAGCTAAAGCTGCGTTAAGGTCAACAAGAAGTTCAACTGTGCCAATCTTAAATATTAGATACTGATACAGAATTGTAGAGTATGTTTCCATGTTTAAATATAACACTGCAACATAATGATAATAATGATAATAATAATAATAATAATAAAGCCTTATATAGCGCATAACACAAGAAAGCCTTTATGCGCTTTACTAATGCTGCAAAGAAAACTAATAACGAAAAATGGCATAAATGGCAGAAGAATCATTTCCACTGCTCTGTTCTCCAGCACTGTGAAGCCCTGAAGTTAGGGGCTCGCTGGAACAGTATTCACTGGAGCTCTAGTAAAAATGATATCTAGCTAGCCTATCCTACAATTTAATAAATAAGATGTGAGCGCAATATTGCTGAGTGGCTAAACAGCTAAATCAGATTTTTAAGGGAGTTCTTGAAAATTTCAACTGAAATTGAATTTTTTATGTGCTTAGGAAGGTCATTCAATAAATACGTAGATGAAAACGTGAATGATCGGTTGCCATAATTAACAGTGTTACATTTAGGAACTGTGAGTTTATTTTGAGTGGAAGATCTTAATTGCCTTGGAGGGGAGCAAAGTGTAATCAGTTCACATGGCCTTTGTGTAGTCAGTAGTAGTAGTATCTTGAAGATAATTCTCTGATGTACAGCCAATGAATGTATTTGAGGACTGGTGTAATATGTGCATAAGATGTTGTTCTTGCAGTAATGCATGCAGCAGTATTCTGTATCACTTGTAATTTTGCAATACCAGATTTTGGTAATCCGTATAAGATGGAGTTACACGAATCCAGCCTTGATGTTATACAAGCATGGACCAATCTTTCAGTACTCTTGTTTTCAAGGTATTAACATTGCATATTATGATACCAAACATCTTGGTGAACACTTTCATTTTATTCTTACCTTTCTATTATCTTAATTATTAAACTTTATGTTTATTGTATCTATTTATATTATTTTATTAATTTATTCATTATATTTCGTTTATCCATTGCTCATTCCTCCAGTGTTGGTGTCTCAGTGCATGCAGCCCTAAATGAACAGGATGACACACTATCTTTGACCTTCAAAAGAAAGCTAGAGAAATTCCACTTTGATGATATAAATAGCTTTTAAAAATTATATTATATAGCTGATATGGGTGCTATATTATATTCTGGTTTATTTATTCAATCATCATAGCATAATAAATTGAATTGAGATGATTAATTACAAAATCAGAAACTATACAAATACAAAATCCTATAAATTATTATTTTTGCACACAAAACATTTCATATAACACTTAACTACTGTAAAAAGTTTCAATTACATATTCAAATATTAATAATTTTTTTTTTATTATTTTATTTTTCTCTATATTGTAATGTTAGAAAAGGATACTTGGGATTCCTTTATCTTCATTCAATATGATGATATCGGTGTAGTCTCTTGCTTTGCACTGCGGGATAATCTTCTTAAGGGCTAGACCTCGCCTGTAGTACACATCTGTGTTTGGTATACATTCTTTCAACTGCATACAAAGCTTCATAGTTCTCTGGAAAAAAATAGAAAATAAACATTTAAATTCAGTAAAATAGAGACGCATAGTAGCTCCTGATCCAATGATTGTTTAGGTAAGTTATACACTGACCACATAGCTGGTGTAATTTAATAACAAAACTATGAACTGAGTGTTTTGGGTTCAAATCATGCTAGGAGCTCATTTTCAACCATCAATTTGTTTTACTTGCATTATAATAAAGCTACCTTCATTATTCAAAATGAATTCCCCACTTTGAATAAATGCTTCCCTCAAATAAATGCCCACCACTGTAAACAAATCTAACATTTTCAACACATCTTATTAATGTTCTACCACAGTGGAATTACATTTTTTCTAACCTGGTTGGAATCAATAACTTTTCTTTATGATCATGCAACAACACATTTCGACAGTAATCATGCGTTGCAGTTCCACATTTACAGTGAAATTAAGGGGCGTTTATTTGAGGATGTTAATTAGAATGTTTCATATATGATTCTAATGAAAAAAGTATTTTACAAATCTAAAAGAGAAAGGTAAATGTGCAGTATTTTTGGTTTAAAAAATTGGATATAGCACAAGTAATGTTTTTAATGGCAATTCAATAATAAAAATGAATTTCATACTGTTTTCCGTCATCACTTCAGACTTCAAGGTTGCATATCATGTTGCTAAATAACAGCAACTGCAAGATCACACATTTTTGACATAGCCTTGCAATATTCAGTAATCAGGTGTACAAGCCTACATTACACATTTTCCCATAAATATCAAGGACATTCATTGAAATTTTATCAGCTGGACTGGCGGAGCATTGACTGAGACTACTTTTTTTTAAAGGAGAAAAATCTAAAAAAAATTAAGTCTATCTAATGTCGTATAATTTTAATAAAACATATTCCAGAGACATAAAGCTTAATTTTGTATATGTTAAATCTTGGATTTAGTTATCATACGAATCACAAGAATAAGTTCATGATAAGAGCATGTGTATACTGCAGAATCTAGGTCAAAATTACTTTTAAACAAAGTCCATTAATAAGAGTGCTATCAGTCACTGGTCATCTTTCAAAGCGTAGGACCAATTACCAACTCCCTGATAGGTTGGATGTTTAGTTAGAATGCAAACTCGTGATGAACCTAATAACACATTCCATTTTTAGAGAAGAATTTTAACACATTCCATTTTAAAAAGGAATTCCACCACCAAAGCATAGAGTACTGTATATCTGTGTATACATACTAAAAATATAAGAAGCAACTGTTCATCACCTGGATGTGAAATGTACTTAAAAAAACAGTGAGCGGTCAACCAAACATCAATGGCCACTAAAAGTCTATTCACAATGTCACTTTATGTGACGAAATATTGTGGACATATCATACATATATATATATATATATATATATATATACTGTCTCTTATACACATCTAGATGTGTATTGTTCATGGGGTACCTAAATCAAGGTGGGATATGCTAAATAAGCAAGCCTTTGACCCTTAATTTAATTATTTTTGTTGATAGAATGGACGACTTTTAAAAGCAGGAGCGACAGATGTAACAAGCGTTAGAAATCATATTTGTATACCAAATTCCAAAAATCAATACACAGGCAATAGAGGGCGCTATGAAGAACAAGTGTAAAAATCATGTGGTTTTTAAAAAGTGAGAATATGTGTCTCCAAGTGACATAAAAACTGACTGTTATGGCCACACAAGACATAACATCACATTGTGCATTTGAGACAGGCTTCATTGCACATTGGTACAAAGTGTCGTTATAAATAAATTATTATTATCATTATACACCAAGAAAGATAAAAGCCATTCCTCTGAACACAAAAATCAATGCACAAAGACTCGTGCTAATTATCATGTGTTGTCTACTTTATCTAGCACAGAAATGACATGGGACACAAGCCAAATTTACACAGAAATGCATTGGCACAGATGTATTAAATAAAGCAGAGAAAAAATATTATTGTTCCTTGAAAGAAATTTGTCTTGTGTTATCAGATATTAAACACCAAGACACAGCCATACTTTAAATAAATGAAGAACTACAGTACTGTCTTAGTAGTTCCGTGTTATACAGCATTTCTAGATTCCTATTCAGAAATCAAATACCAGAAATTCATTTTACGACACTTACTGATCTCGGACGGTCTGAAGTTGTGATCAGAATCTTGGGTTCCGTCAACCGATTGAAATAGGAGGCCATCTCATCCTGTGCCTCATCTTTCATAACCTACGAAAAAAACAATGGGTAAAGTGACATGCAGTGTTGTTCGGGATTCTAAGTATATGAGCAGTTAATATTTAATACAGTACTTTACAAATGAATATACTGCTTTCGAGTTTTACTTCAGTTGCTCCTTTTTATGCTGGCGACCAACAAAGTTTTATTTGCGGGTCATTAGAAAAATTATATATCCAGGGCGGGACTTAGTGGAAAGGTCAATCGATGGCTGAACTTCCCCTTTTCCAATTTAATTGCACTCCCATTAATAACATTTTTTAACAATTTTTTTTTTGGTAATTATTAGTCTCATGCGGTCTTCAATTCTGAAAATTCTTTCTCACTTTATATCTGGCTGGCAGCTGGATTCCTTACTAACGTACCATAAAGTACAGTAGAACCTCATTTTTACGTACCCCAGTTATACGAACCCTCTGTTTTACGTACGCCGAAAACCCCGAAAATATTCAAAACAAACCGCCCTTTTGAGAGCAACCATAAGTAAAAAGAATATAACAATAAACTATAACAATAAACAAACCATAATGCAACGTATTTTCATTAAACAGCAACGTTGATTGAGTCTAATACCGGGTTGTTATAATCTAAAACCACGTGAACTGAGTGAGATGAACAACTACCGATGGTGCTCAAAATTATTACTTTCCTCCTTAGCTTCGTGGAAGAACTCGTCTGGTCGAATTTTCTACACGAAGCTGAGTAGACATAGTTTCGTACACGAACGCTGATTGGTTGGCTCGCCCAGTGCATATTACATGGTTGCTGTTTCACGTACACGAACGCTAATTGGTTGGCTCGCCCAGTGCAGCGCACATGGGTTTAGTTTGTCTCAACATGCCCAGACAACACCACATCTCTGTTGTTTAGAATAGGCATGAAGGGGAATTCCCAAGTTATACCTTTGTCGTATAGGTAATCTTACAATATTTTCATGTTCTTTATTTTAGTTAAATAAAAGATATAAAGTGATGAATTAATACACTAGACACATGGTTTTATTTGAACACTTTATTATGACATCGTAAAGTGATGAATAAGAACACTAAACACATGGCTTTATTCGTAGGCCTAGATCTAGCCTAGGTATCACCGTTCGTTCGTACATACGTTTATTTAGCGTTACGTACGTATTAGGTCAAAGGTTACCACAAATTTAACCCAACCTCTATTTTACGAATACCCCGATTTACGTACGCCCTCTGGTCCCGTACCGTACGTAAAATCGAGGTTCTACTGTACTAACATTTCCATTCTGGATAGGTTCACACTGAAGCCTAAATATTCAGATCAGGAGCTAACTGTTAGCCTGATCCATTAGCACACGTGTGAGAACGCCCAATCGGTTACCAGGAAGTGGATACACAAGTTGATTTTATTTCGATCACTAACCAATCAGATGTACGCATTCCAATTTCCTATTGGCTAGTGATCCCACCGTCATCTTCTTGATGGGGATTTTCGTGTATGAACACAACAGTGAGCACGTACGTATTGTTATTAATCTGGATCCTACTAACGTTTATATGGTGTAGTGTGAACACAGTGTATGTGCTCCATACAGACTAACTTCAACAGCAAAGCTGAGCGCGTATGTACTGAAACTATTAATCTGGATCTTAGTACAGTAAAACGTCCATTTTACGAAAGTTGATTTTACGAATAGTCGATTTTACGAATGGTCTTTTGTCATCACCGATCAATTAATTACCGTTAAAAAAAGTCCAATTGCGCACGTTTTACAAAGTCATAATGTATATTTTTTTTGATAAAATCAAGTTTGTTATATTTATTTATTATTAGTTCGATCTTTTCTTCCATTTTGGTATAATAATCATTATATTAATGTAATAAACCTAACCAGAACAACGCAACTACCAACGCAGATTGAGCGCACATGTTTACAATGACGAACGAGAGTGTTGGGGTCACCAACTTATTGACATCGTGAATGATATGATCGCAAAATGCATGTAAACAATACAATCCGGCGATCTAACAACTACAAAGAACACGATAGAAAGAGCCATAAATAAAACATACAGATGTTTAAATAAGAGTTAAAATAACATTTTGTTAAGTGGAAGAATGACAGCGATTAAAGTAATTTGGTTTTTATCAAAGGTAAATTCAGCTAGGCTCTATGCGTAATGGACAACGCTGCTGCACTGTCGGTTCATGCTAGGCCTGGCCGCCGTCAGCCTATCGGCGTTTAATGGCAGGCGATAACTAGGCCTACTCTAGGTATTGGAAACTGACACCCGATGATCTAGTTAATCTGTGCTCCAGCCATACAGACTACACTTCTCTTACCTCTTCATCTGTCGGGTCGACCATGGTTTCATCATACACCCGCATACTCTCAATTGTCTTTGGCACTTGCTTTGGTGGTGCCTAAAATGGAATACAAGTTCAATGAAAAATGTATTAAAGATCTGACAATATCAAATGCAGTGAATATTATTCAGTATTCAATTTGTTTTGTGCTTTTTTTTTTTTTAAATTAAGCAGATATCCCATGCTCATAGATAAATAAAAGCACACAGAAAACAAAGACAAAAGACAATGATTGACCAAAAGTATTTGCAATCCAGTCAACTGGTTTTCAAGATATTACTTAGTTTGAGAAACTTTTCAAAGTACTTTAAATAATGTATTCAATTTGCTAGGCAGCTAGCTGAATTGCATCAAATATGGAAAAATATATAAATGTCAACTAAAATATGACTGGTATTCAGTTTACGTTAAAAAAAAAGTAATCAATTTTGGTTCAGTGTACAAAAGGATATTGAAATCAAGTACCTAATGAAAACTGATGAAGTCTTTCAATCATAATAAATTTGATGATGCACAATAGAATTTATATAAAACACTATTACTGTACAATTACATAAACTTAATAAAATGCAAAACAGAAATATTAAACAATATACTTCAAAACTACATCTTGTTGATAAAATGCACAACAGTAATATTGGTCGAGTTCCTAGTCCACATTTCAAGCGCCCTGAGCATCTTACATTAGAAGGATATGTGTGCTATATAAAACTACACTATTATTATTATTATTATTATTATTAAATAAATTAGAAATCAAAGAATCGTATTTAAAACAACATAAAGTACAATGGGGAATGACTTGGAATACCGCTCACAAAACAAGTAATAGAGAACAAAGCATTCTCCAAGCTTGGTCCAGTATTGTGGAAAATTACCAACCTTTACAAAATGTACCAAATGTTCAATTGTTCAAGAAATATCTTAAAATGCAATTGTTCCAAAATGACTAAAGGTAAACAGGCAAGTTCTGATAATTTTCTAGCCTTATTCCCAATCTGTGACCTTATATGCAAATTATCGGTGTCTGTTTTATTTATATTTGTTATGCTTTAAGCTATAGTTAACGTTATCACGTAATTGTAACTTTTAAATCATGCTACTTCATTTTGATGTAAAGCGCTTTGTCACTTTAAGTTAAAAGTGCTACACAAGTCAATATTATTACATGTAACAACTATGTTTTGAATTATATTTCTAGATCGTTACAGTATTACTATCATTATTAAACAGCTACTTAAAACTTATGTAAAAAAAAACCCAACAATCATGACAAAAAAAATTATAAATGGATAAAGTTGAAATAATAATGTAGCAAAAAAAAAATTTTTAACTTGGAAAAATATAAATTTAAAATATTAGGTTTTTTTTATACAGTATTGGAGCAATACAATTCTTCAAGTTTTTTGTAAGTTAAGGGGAAAAATGTTTGTGTTGATGGTTTTCTGGAGACAGAATGTGTGTTGGAGTTTATAACAAGGCAATGTCCTGAAAATGGCATACTTACAGTAAATACTGTACTTAAACTACCATCACAGTCATGCGTTACTCTTGTTTTGTGCAAGATTTCCATCAATGCAGTTATTAACAAAGTTCTTACCTTGTCACCTAGCATTTTGGCTTCTTTTCTCTTAAGTTTTTTCTGCTTAATTTCCCGCTAAAAATAAAAAGAATTTTACAATTTTATGAAAACATGAATTCATTAAAAAAATTATTTCAGTTTTTTTTCAAATGGAGCCTGTATGTACACTGATGTAAATTAAGAGGATGAAAGTGGTTTAGAAAAGAGGATGGACATGGGTCAAGAATTTTAAATTATTTGGTTTGATCAGGGATATGTATAAAAAAATAAAACCTTCTCCCTGGGTTGATAATATTGTGTAAGGCTACCAAGCATTGTTGTTGTTGTTGCAGTCAATTAACCCTCGCTTGTACGAATTGTAGACCAAGGCCTAGGCCTAGGCTTTAGGCCTAGTAGTTAGTGGAGTCACAAAATCACAATTTCTAAATTCTAATTATGTAGGCATAGGCTTACTGTAAATATATATTTATTTATTCCTAGCTAGGACCTAGCAAAGTCTATATACTTCTATCATCAAGCATAGGCAAGCTCATAGATGTTGCCTAGACCTAGCTAGGCCTAGGCCTATCTTTGTCATCTAGGCCTACAGGCTACGCAGTCCTCGTTAAGCCAAATGTGAGAGGGCGAGCCAGGCATTTTGTCGTCGCGTAGCAGCCTAGCCTAGGCTAGCTCATACATACATTTCTGCCAGGCCTAGGCTAGGCCTAGCAGATTAAAACGATAAAGGTGGTCATAATCACCTTCCTTCTTTCTGCCTTCATTTGTTTATATATTTCCATTCTTCTTTTCTTATTCTTTATGCTCGATATATTTGGCGCTGGAATACCGCTGTCAACCATAGGCTTCTTTTCCCCATCTTGTTGATGTTCGGACGACGTACACATGGTTTCAGCCATCTTTTACTTAAAAATATCAATGTAGGCGTGACTTCTCTGAACATCTGTCAATCATTCTGGAAAATCATTTCATTTATTTGATCTCTTAATAATATTCAAACTTTAATTCCTGCATTGTGTGACAAATTATTTAATAATAATTTTACTGCATAAAAAAATATTCAATTAACCACAGATTTTGATATGAGGCTAAAAAAAATCGGTCACAAATTGAGCTAATAATGGTAAAAGATTAATCAACGGAAAAAGAAAAGAACAATGAAACGGGCATGTTTTGACGAAGATCGTCTGTATAACCACCTATAACCTTTAAAAAACGTGCCTAGATTTCCAGATCACTATTTTACGTACCATTTGTTTTTTATAACAGTGGAATTTTAATATCTATGACGCATTTATATAATAAAAAAGGTTGACCAATTACAGAAAGAAAAACAAATTATCGGCCACGTGAGTTTTCATCCTGAAGGCCTGTTTATACTTGCAACGATAACGATAAAACGATAAAAAGCTAAAAAGCAATTGTTCATATAAAAAATAAAAGCGATAACAGAAATTTTTACACTGGGACGATTCGATAACGAATTATCGTGTACACGATAACAAAATGTGTTGACAAATCAATTCAAATGACGTCATAATCATGGAGAAACGACAAAATCGTTGTTACGGACTACTACGATTTTCTCGTTTTTTCATGATTATGATGTCATTTGAAGTGATTTGTCACAATATTTCCTTATCGTGTATACGACAAATCTTTATCGAATCATTCTAGTATAAAAACTTTCATTAGCTTTTTAGCTTTTTATCGTTATCGTTATAGGGTGCACGCAATAAACAGGCCTTTATGCTATGAGAAAATATTTTAAGCATCCTTTGCTATCTCGCAATATCAGTCAAAGTCAGTTATTCATCCTAACCGAAGCGGCTAGGATGAAACCTTTTTAATGTATAAATGAATTACAAGGGGTTTTTGACGAAAAAATTGGTAGTTTTTAATAGGACACATATATTTGAACATTTAAAAGCCGGGGGGGGGGGAATAGAGGTTACCCCTCCTTCCCTTGTGTTTATATTCAAAATCTGTAGGGCCCTATCTTCTTGAGTTTTCAGTTTACTGCCACAGAGGTGTCTAAGAAAACTCTTACAATACTCGGGTTTTCTTTTCTCCAGAGCCTGGCTAAATTTTGCTAAATTTCACACTCCACAACAAGGGTTATAGCCTACATGCATTTAATATAATGTTCTCACTCATCGTGTATTAGTAATTGTTGTTTTTTTTTTTGTTTTTTTTTTTTGTTTTTTTTTTCAATTTCATGTGATTTCAGAGATTTTTATTTTTGTATTCCTGTCTTTTTTGTTTTTTTTTTCAATTTCATGTGATTTCAGAGATTTTTATTTTTGTATACCCCTATTTTTTTTATACCCCTTGTTATAGGCCTATATATTTCGCTCTACTGCAGTATTTTCATGCTTTTAATCAGATTAATTAAGTTTTTACTGACTTTGCTATTGTTGCACATCTTTTACGATTGTGCCTCTGGTATAAAAGAAAAGGAATAAAATTACTTACTTACCATAATCAACAACCGCTATTATAGGCCTATATTATTTGTGATAGCAATTGCGATGTTGGTAAATTTCAGTGCCGCATTATAATTTAAGTCCATGATGAAATGTATTAAAAGCTGCTGTAATTTGTAAATATCTGTCTGCCGCCCTCTAATTTACAAGCCATCCTTTTTCAATCATTTTCTTTTCTTTTCTACTATATAGTAAGCAATTCAGTGATGGTGAATTGTGCTTGTAGATTTCTGATCAGGCGCCATGTTCAAATAAGTACTGTCTACAAATCTTATCGAAGATGTCGTCACCAAAAATTAAATTGTCATTATAATAATAATGTAAATATTTTTTCGATCGACTCTAATGTCTTGTTAAATGTGAACAAACAGACTACTAGTGTAGAAAACTTTGTTCCGACACAACATTGACTCAATTAAGTGATGAATGTTTTATCTTTGACAGTGGCTGTAATTATCAAGGGTGCTCATGTTTGTTTATTCTTAATTGATTAAAAGTAAAGATTTGTTTTACGTAAAATAAGGCTATACGCACTGCTAGGCCTACTACCAGAACAAAAAAAATTGAGCCCTCTCGGTATTTCCCTAGCCAATTTGCTTTAGAGAAAGATTATTCGTAAATAGTTAAATTTTCATTCCTCAAACTCAAGTCACACCCTTTCCTATCACGTGTGACCTTCTGAACCTCTTGGTCCAGCAAACAGTTGAACCTAACATGAATAATTGATAAAATAGATTATACCTACTTCACGTATGAGATTATACCACCACATTTAATTAATATACTGTACTCGAACCGCCAAAGCGACATTGGTGGTGATAAGGAAATTAAGCAAACAACTGGCTTTCCTTAGTTAAATTTTAATGAAACACGGTAATGAGTCGATTTATCTTTGATATTGAATATACATAAACCACGTATTGTTGGATCATGCTGGGTTATAACGATGGCCGTTACCGCTAGTGTTAGCAAAATTTCGCCTTAATTTATGCTAAGTTTTTGAATATATTAATAATAATAATAATTATTATTATTATTAATGATAATAATAATAATAATAATAACAATAATAATAATAATAATAATAATAATATAATAATAATAATAATAATAATAATAATAATAATAATAGATGCATGAATGATTGAATGAATGGATAGAAAGATGGATGAGTAAAAGAATATTATGCATACTTGAATGAATGTCTTAATGAATGAATGAATGTATGAACGAACGAACGGAACAAAAGAACCAATGAATTATTGAACGAAAGGACAAATGAATGAATGAATGAACGAAGAAAGAACCGAATAAATGAATAAACGAACGAACGAACGAGCGAGGGGACGAACGAATAAATGATGGATAGATGAATGAATAAATGGATGTCGAATGTGTGTGCTGATGAATGGATTAATGTATGAATCAAACACTGAATAAAGGAACGATTGCTCTGCTGGTGCAAGGAACTGTTGCCGCCGCTGATAATGATAAAGATGATGAAGATGATGATGATGATGATGATGATGATGATGATGATGATGATGATGATGATGATGATGATGATGATGATGATGATGATTAAATAGATGATACCATACATACATGCCTTAATAAATGCCAATTTAATGAAATGATCACTTTTTCAAAGGTTAATATCATTATATCAATATCATAAGAGAACTTTAAAATGCTTGGTGGATATCACATATTCAAAGTTATAAACATTTGCAAGTACACGGAGGTGAAAGAATGACATAAACAGTCAATGACAGGTAAACAAAATTGAAGATTATATACTTTTTATGTATTTCTTTCATGAATTGAGATTCGACTTAGTGTAACATATGTTTTCGGTTCGATGTTACTGTTTGTATTATTTTAAAGACAGAGAAAATGACATATGGTCTCTAACTGATATGGATTCGTATATCTATACATTCCGCATGAGACTGTAACATTCGACGTCTGTAAAAGACACAATGGGTTATGTTGTCCTGGTAATAGTAGCCATATGCGGAGCAACCGACTGTAAGTATTGTGACTGATGGTTATTGTTATTAACAAGTTTCTAAGGTCTTGCTTTACGACCGTACTGATTTGTGTGAAGTCATGCATAATACAGTAAAACTTCCGAATATTTGTTGCTCTTAAATTCGAATTTATTTTACTAATTGTAACTGCTCGGATTTGGGCTGTATTAATGAGTTTACACAAACCAGTACGGTCACAAAGCAAGACCTTAGACTGTTTGAGAAACTCAGCAAGGAGGTTGAAAAAGCGGCAGACGCAGACATAACATTAGCTAAAAATTGCAGAACATTCGGCGTTTTACCTAAATTTATAGCATAATATTATTATTAACATTATAGATATTTTATTATTCTAATTATTATTATTATTATAATTATAATGTTACGATACTGAAACTCTTTTATTGTAATTATTTTTGACATTATTATTGTTAATGTTATTGGTACTGGGGCTGCGGTGAAAAATGGGGAGTCGGGAATCGAAATGGGAATCGAGGTAATATAAAGTCTTATAACTAATTGACTGTATTTCTTTTCTTGAAAATTTGGTGTGTGTCTAAATTTTTTTGGGAGATTTTTCCTAGGGTTCCGCACTCCTCTTCACCCAAAACCCTATTAAAGACACCTCTGGTTGTGCGTATAAACGGGGAGGAACCTGAAATAAATGATTGCTTACTAAAAATGACTGCGTCACCAAAAATTAAATTGTCATTAAAATAATAATGTAAATATTTTTCGATCGACATTAATGTCTTGTTAAACGTGAACTAAGCAGACTACTAGTGTAGAAAACTTTGTTAGACACAACATTGACTCAAATTAAGTTAATTTCTTGAAAATTTGGTGTGTGTCTAAATTTTTGGGAGAGTTTTCCTAGGGTTCCGCACTCCTCTTCACCCAAAACCCTATTAAAGACACCTCTGGTTGTGCGTATAAACGGCGAGGAACCTGAAATAAATGACTGCTTACTAAAATGAATAATATATCATTTAAGTGATCCTATTTCTATTTATACTGTATACTAAAACTGATTTACTAACTTTGTAACATGTTTTATTTCAGTTGGTAAAGTGTTCGCATCTGATGATATCGTTTGCTACCCGCAAATAGGGTGTATAGACAATGGACCCCCATTCTTCGACCCACTACTTCGACCTATAGGTAATCTTCCGAGTACTCGCGCCGAAGTCGGCACAGAATTTCTGTTGAATACAAGATCGAATCCAATAACTCCTCAGTTTCTGGATACGAACGATATTTCCACCATAACATCTTCCACGTTTGATCCATTGAAAGAAACGAAGATTGTCTGTCATGGCTACACCGAGAGCGCGTATGCTGCCTGGATGATTGAAATGGTCGCTGAGTTGGTTAACAATGATGACTTTAATATCATTAGAATAAATTGGCATAAAGGGGCCACCGCGATATATGGCCAGTCCACTACCAATACGAGAGTTGTTGCTGCTGAAGCATCGTATCTCCTTGATGTACTGAAGGTAAATAATAAATGAACACAAAACTAATAATTCTAACTGATTGACTGACTGACTGACTGACTGACTGGTTAAACAAACTTAATGGTGACTAGTCAATGACTAACTAAACTGACTGACTGAAAGACTGACTGATTAACTGTCTATTAAATGACTGACTAAACTAAAGGCCGTACGACGCAGCCCGACGCGATTCATCGTCGGGGACAGCCTTCGTGAGAAATATTAAACATGTTTAATATTCTACAACAAGACTGCACCCCCCCCCCCCGACGCAAACCATCGCGTCCGCGTTTAACTCACACAGACCCCCCGACGCAAACCATCGCGTCTGCGTTTAACTCACACAGACCCGACGCGGAAAAAAACAAGTCGCGTCGAGCTGCGTCGTACGACGCTGTCTGAGTTGGCCTTAACTGACTGAAATACATACCGGTACTGACTAATTAAATACTGACTAACTTACTGACAAGTTCATGACTGATTAAACTGAATAGTTAAATTTCTGACTAAACTGACCAGGAAAAGAAGGGACCTGCTAAGTAACATTATTAGGATGATACATGTTTCAACTCTTATTACAGTTAAATGTACATTAAAAGTTGATTTTTGCTAATCTATAAATATATATATATATGGGAGAAGTAATTCATTCAATCATCTTTTATTTCTGAATTTAGTGCCCATACAAAAGAATAACAGCTAAACTTATAAAACACAAAATAGAAAAATATAAATACGAAAATAAACGAAGGTAGAAAATCTGACTTGCTACCACTTGGCAATACTGAAAATACAAGACTAATTCAAGAAGTACACCAAGTTCAGGAATTCATTTTAATGTTCGGCAATGTTCCACTGATGACACATTTTAGAATTGGAAAGAGCATTATTCTTAATGGCTAAAATGATGGAATTAGAGCGTAAGTAGAGTAATATAAACTTAATCTAAAAGGTATCTGTAATAAAGACAATTAATGAATTCAGATTCACAAAAGTCAGCTTTAAACATAACAGCGGTGAGTGGATTTATTTTCTACAGTTAAATTATATATATATTTTGAACTTGTAGTCTCTCTACGGATACAGCGCGGACAAAGTACACATGATCGGACATAGCTTAGGGTCGCATATTGCCGGTTATGTAGGGGCAAGTCAGCAGAACCCAAAGCTTAAACGTATAACGGGGCTTGATCCTGCTGGGCCTTATTTCGAGGATACAGACATCGTTGTCCGGCTTGATCCTAGTGATGCCACGTTTGTTGATGCTATCCACACGGACACTGACCCTCTCTATACAACCGGTAATAACATCAATAATTTTATTTTTATTATTATTCTCATCGTTGTTGTCGTCGTCATCATCATCATCATCGTTAGCATCATTATCATCGTCAGCATCATCATCAGCACCATTGTCAACATCTACATCATCAATCATTATCACTATCTACATCATCAATCATTATCAGTATAATCACTATCCTCAATAATAATATTATTATTATTATTATTATTATTATTATTATTATTATTATATTATTA
>NW_022723069.1:169438-171823 GCF_011630105.1 Anneissia japonica
ATTATTATTATTATTATTATTATTATTATTATTATTATTATTATTATTATTATTATACATTTTTTCCTTTTAAGGAATGGGAATATACATGCCTGTCGCTCATTTTGATTATTACGTTAATGGCGGGCACGACCAACCTGGATGCGATAAAGGTTTTATAAACCATATCGTCGTAGAAGGCGCAATTTATCAAGGTAAAACATGTGGCAGACTAGTCTACAATTATATCATCATCGATATGTGCAACTCTAAACAAAATATGTACATGTATCATTAAAAGTTTTATATATATATATATAGTTTTTATATAAAAATGTTTAGGCACACAACTCATGCCCTAAAGATTATCAGTAGCAAATATATCAATGTCCTACTTGTAGGTGACAATCCCCTTTACAAGACAATTTACTGTATATACACACACGATGCTTTACACAAACTATATCTCAATATAAAGTTTAGCAAGTGGAGTTGTTTTTGGTCGGGAGAAAAACAATCCTGCAAAAAGTGACAGGAATTGAACCTAGGACCCTGGAATTGGAATGCAAGCATCTTAACCACTTAACTCCACTCACGGGTTATTCAAGTACACTAATTGAGGCCATACCTGAATTTGCAGTTATCAAGATGTAAATGTTATTTATTGTATTGTGATTATTATGATACACCTCTTGAGTGTGCAACTGATGATATAAATGATGTCTGTCAATATATTATTCTTATTATCGTTATGTTTCTTTTCTTTCTTTCTTTTTTTTTTTTTTTTTTTTTTTCCATTTTTTTTTTTTTTTTTTTGCCAATTTTAGGAGGAGTTCAATTTGTTGCGTGTGAACACTTTAGATCATGTGACCTGTTTACTGAATCTATCAACTCGGACTGTTCGTTTTTGTCCCACGACTGCACAATTTTTGGTCATAAAGACGACGGGTACGCGAATTTTATTGACGGTCAGTGTTTCGGACCGTCGATAGACACAGCTCCACTGGGCTTTCATTCAAATGGCCCTATTGGTACAAAAGAGAATATAATCTATTTTCTGCGCACAAGAGATCAGATTAAGTATTGTGGTAAGATGGACTTCTGTCAATAACAGACATCAAGTTAGGGGAGATGCAGAGTTAAAATCTATTAAATAGAATGTAGTATGGTAATTGGCGAGCTTATTGGTAAGATTTCCACAACCTCTCACAATCTTAAGTGCTGACTTTACTCAAATTATACAGTGCTTTATCACTATAGAAAAGGTACTGAAACGGCCGTCTGACTTTGGACGACTGCGCTCTACAAGGATATTAACTATTCTTATGTGAATATGACTATTTTACTAAAACGCTAAATTCCTTTAAAATGATACATTTTTTAAATATTTTTTACCATTTCTACAGTATTATTAAACCAAAAAAATTAAATTGTTTGTTTGCCCTTCTTTAAAAAAAATGATATATAGGGGTGGGTGGAAAAAGTTTTTTTTTTTTTTTTCTTTTCTTTTTTTTTTAATCCTCATCAGATGGAATAAAAATAACCCACAGAGGCCTAGAATGGCAATGGCAATAAAGGAGCTTTGAATTTGTGCGACGACACGACGCTAGAACGGAATCACTCATGCGTGACCGTCATACCTGGCGTCCTACGTTCTCTACATACGTAGATTTCGCCAAATTGCGTTCCAGAATCTACTCAACGAGGGTTCCTTAACGTTCTCGCATGCGCAGGTGACTTTTAGTGACGTCATTACGTTCTACGTCCAAACGTCGTCGTGCAATCGAAAGGTCCCTACTATCTTACATCAGACAACAACTTTAGACTAATTTGTAGGTCATCTGGCAAAATATAAAAATAAATTCCCTCACAATTGTTTAATTTGTAATGAAAAATACAAAAAAAAAAAAAAAAAAAAACCTTTTTTTAAAGTTTTTTTGTTTTTCCGCCCCTATTTTTATCAATAAGTTAGAGGCGGGTGGAGGAGGGCAAACAAACAATTTATTTATTTATTTTGGCCTTGCATAAAGATCGCCACATGTCTGTCCATATTACCTTGTTGTGAAGTCAATGTCAGGATTAAAACTGCCGATTTTACCTGACTGAATATCAAATATTACGGTACTTATTCTATTTTTGCATTTCTTCAATATTTTTGCAACTATTTAAGGTTATCCATTGGAATTCAACGTATTTATTGATGATCCTGGATTTTTAAAAGGAGATAAAGAAAAAGGAAATCTGTTCATAACTTTGATTGGAAGCCTACAGCAGTCCGAACGGATTCTTCTAACACCGTAAGTACCGTACAATCATGACACGTTGTTTTACTTGATGTTAATTTGGAATCAATTGCGTAGCTAGAGGTTTTGGCGCCCGGGGGAAAGATTGGAAAATTGCGCCCAC
>NW_022723069.1:171830-177374 GCF_011630105.1 Anneissia japonica
CCCCCCCCCACACCCGATTCAATTATAATTATAATATTGTGAAATAAATTGATATTGGTTGTATATAGGCTTTAAACATCTGTACCGTACTGAAATACCTGAAATTTCCGTGACAGATTATTAAATAACAAGATAAAATAAAAAGAGAAAACGGCCGAAATGGAATGAAAAGAAATCACAATCTATAAATTTGCCAATAAAAACAACTACATTCAGATTCTTATTATTGACTGGCAAATATTCATTTCGTGATGTTTTTCTAAAAAGTGCTTTTTTTTTTTTACTCTCATTCTCCAATTACAGGTATGATGCAGCACAAGATTACTAAACATTAGCGCGAACGTTTTGAAAAGCTGGGTTAGGTTATGTCAGAAAACAGTTTTAACCATATTTATAGAGGGTGACCTTCCAGAGTATCCTAGAAGGTCGGCTGATATCCATGTACCCTTTTAAATAAATGAAATACAGTGGCGAATCCAGGAATTCGAATTAAAGGGGGGGGGCAAATAAAGGGGCAAATAAACGGGGGGGCAGCGAGGTACTTCTAGAGATAGAGGGTCCACCCACCTCAGCCCCGCCATGCTTGGGGCTGAGGCAAGAGCAATTACGATTATGTCACCTCTAGATGGTCGGAAATGGTACTTCTCTTTTTCTCCATTTTTAAATATAATTTTTAACAATTTAGGGGGCCCCAACCCCCTTGAATCCGCCACTGAAATAACATAATGCTTTTTCTTTTTACTAGGCTAGGGAGTTAAGTTTTTTTAGTGGTGAGAAAAAGTCCTGCTGTCACAGGAATTGAACCCACGATTATTGAACGCTATTTATTCAGATAAGCGTCACAACCGATTTATTTGTGTTGCCTAATTATCAACAGCATTTAACTTCTTGTTTTCTATAGTGAAAGTTTTCTGATGTATCCTGGTGAAGACTACACTTTTGTGGCGGTCTCCGATGTGGTGACAGGTCCGATCGTTGGTGCTTACTTTGAGTGGGAATATGACCCGGATTGGTACAAGCCCTGGGATTGGGATCTTTGGGTAAACCCAGACATCTACTTGCACAAGATACTCATTCAAGACAGTGACGGAACTAGGTAGGCTTAAATATTACTTCATATAAATATCTCAGTGAATATTTTAGTGATGATGAGAGCAGCTTATCTCAGTCGGCTAAACTGGTGGTAGCCACTGCGTGTACACTGAACACTTGGTCCCCAGTTCAAGTCCTATTGCTTCTCTTTCTGTATTTCAGCTGGAGGGTTGAAATGGAAGTTTCATTAGCTCACCCAGGGGTGGATTTAGGGGGGAGGCGGCCCCGTTTTGAGAGGTAAAAAAAAAAGAAAAAAAAAAAAAAAAACGATAGCCAAGAACGCCTCAAATGTTATTTTCGGGCGTTTAAAACACAGGAATTTCGCGGGGGCATGCCCCCGGACCTCCTATTTCAGTGTTGTCTCGATCGGCCCAAATTTCGCCCCCACCCTTTTGAACATCTCTGGATCCGCCCCTGGAGGGACATCTCTGGATCCTCCCCTGTCACCGGGTCTTTCGGATGAGACGTTTTTATTTTGCAGTTGGTCCCACGTAATAGCCGCTGTAGAAACGGGTAGGAGATTGTCTCCTCTGGTGTACTACCCAATCACCACCAGAAGGACCCCACTGGAAATAAGTCTTCTTTAGACTTCCGTGGGTTTTCCTTGGTGTTTACACAGAATAAATCTAATCCAATCCAATCCATGTAATTCGTGTGATAGTGCCAATGATGTGTACTATATGGCAAGGGTGGTGTGTCGGGATTTAAGTCCACAGATGGACGGTAGCAATGATTGTTATATCTGATGATTATTTGATTTCTACATTTTTATTGTTTTTTGTTTTTTGTTTTTTTTTTTTTTTTTAGGTACACAATGTGTGGTGACGATAATAAGATACAAGCAAACAAGGACGTTAAAACGTTATTTGCTGTCAAAGACTGCAAATAGAACTTCCAAAGAATATGAACGTGTTAACAACACAAGTAAATGTAGTAAATTACATTTCTTACTAGGTTGAACTAATTAGATTGGTATTTAGAAGTCCTCCATGTGTCTGGCTGTATGGCCCTGTAAGCTAGGTCAATCATTGTTGTAAAATGTGTTACTTTTTGCGATTCAGAATCACTGGAATTAAATGTTCTTATGTCGAGTAAACTGTACTTGGTTGTCTCTTAACGTTTACTTTAAATGCGATTGTGATGTTGAAGCAATATACATTTCTGCTAAGCTCCGCTCCTTGATATTATTTCTATGGCGTAGGACATTTTAACAACGTACGTAAACTTACGTTGTTAAAATGTCCTACGCCATTTTAACAACGTACGTAAACTTACGTTGTTAAAATGTCCTACGCCATTTTAACAACGTACGTAAACTTACGTAAACATGCAAGTTTAAAGGAACATGTGTATATTCCTGGCTATTACATAAAACGCCCTGATAGGTTGGTTGCCGCGTTTGATACCCCAGACACGTCCATAGCCCCAGCAGTTAAAATTGGTGCTTATATTTTAGATTCGAATTAGGTTTGAATCTTAAGTTGTTATCAAGTTGCATTACGTTAATATTCAAGTACTTCATCTACGTTTAGATATCTTTACCCAGGAGACACGTTCCAAAAATTTAGAAAACTAAATTTTCACAATACCAAACGATTTTATTTAATAATAATTTCTTTTCATCATCAACGTTTTTCCGACTGTTTCTGTAACCTCTAGTCCATAAACTAATTATTGTATAAGTCATTATCCAACATAAGTAAAGCTCCAACAAGCTATTTCCCATAAAACTAGAACTAGAAACAATGATAATCGACGCTGTAGGCCTACCAGTTTTCATTTTATGCACAATCAACTAAAATCTCATCGTTTGATAAACAATCAATCAATTAATTGACTTTTAATCAATTAAGCAACAATAACACAACTAAAAATAATCCATATTTAATTTAACATTGATGACTGCTGCTTGCAAGGAAGTATAATCGTCAGACTGACGCTGTAAGTCACAAATCGTTTCAACTTTACTTACTCCAATATACAAATTGAAATCGGAGAGTATTTCTATTTAAGGATCCGTTCTAACTGCAGCCAGAGGTTACAAGGTACGCTTTCTTATCCTTTTCAGCAACTATTTCGCTGTCGTCGCCACACATAAGATAACTACATAATAAAAATGAGAGAAAAAAATTAATAAAATGGTATAATAATAATAATAATAACAATAATAATAATAATAATAATAATAATAATAATAATAATAATAATATACAATAATATATAATATAATATATATAACATAATAACATAGCCTATATATAATAATATTTACAAAAAAAGTTTAATTACTTTATTAGTGTTGACAAAATTATTAACCTACCCTCTCTTCTCTTCACTTGATTCAACGTCAAACTTATGAACGTATATCTCAGGGTTTGTCCAGACGTCCCAATCCCACGGCTTATACCAGTCTGGATCATAGGACCATTCCATATACATTCCTGTCAGTCTTCCAGGGTCAGTTTCTGCGACACCCACAAATCCATAATCTTGTTTTGGCTCAAAATACTGGGAATGTCTATAAAACAAATTGATATAATAGCAAACCTTATTTCACAATTAGTTAAGATATACAATTCAAAAATCAATTATAATAACGGTAAGTAAAAGTATTGAATAATGTATAGTATAGTCATTCGTAGATTATATGTTATTCCCTATTTGTTAACCTTACGTGGTCAATGGAATTTTTCCTGTTGTGCCTCTGTTTCCTACCAGATAGACGAAGAGGTCTCCTTTCTCTTTACTACCTGAAAGCCAACCTGGATCATCAACATACATTTGGAATCGGTATTGCAATCCTGAAATAATAATAATAATAATAATAATAATAATAATAATAATAATAATAATAATAATAATAATAATAATAATAATAATAACACTAATAATAATAATAATAATTATTATTATTATTATTATTATTATTATTCATTATATTACTCATGACTTTTCAATACTTTATTTTTGAATAACATTTACATGTAAAATGTTTATCGTGTTCCATCGAATCTTACCACAGTATGGAGAGCTGTCCTTTGTGTTAACAAAGTAGACTGTATCGGAAGCTGATGACATTGACCAACTATCGATAGAATGGAAGCCCATCTCGACGCCATTGTTGTCGAAACATTGACCGTTTTTATACGCCTCATAGCCTTTTTCACCCTGTCCATAGTTTGTACAGTCATATGACGTGAACTTACATTTACTGTTGATTGATTCCGTGAAATATTCGTAAGATCTGACGTGATTGCAAGCGACGTATTGAACTCCACCTAATAAATATAAAAACAGAAGCTCACAAATTTATGAGGCATTTTTAGTGGATTTTTGGTAATTGCTGAGGTTTCGATGTCTTATGACTAAGTCCCTCCCTAACTCACTATGCTGCTCAACTAAATCTCCTTTCATTTCATTTATCTCGCCAATTCAAACAAAAATACGAAAGGACAAAAAAAAACATCTAGATGTGTATAAGAGACAGGTCTCTTAACGTTTACTTTAAATGCGATTGTGATGTTGAAGCAATATACATTTCTGCTAAGCTCCGCTCCTTGATATTATTTCTATGGCGTAGGACATTTTAACAACGTACGTAAACTTAAAAATGTTAACAAACTACCGTTCGATCTCACTTACGAATGCACATGCATTTTAGGCTTCTTGAGAAAATTAAGTGCTTGAATAGGAAACTTATTTGGGACCTAGATACTCTAACCTAATCTCTCTATGAAGCTTAAAGGGTGGAGGACGGCTCATTTTGGACAGCAGTGTTCTATAACAAAAATTTAGATAACTGCCCATTTTAGACCTTTGCACTATATCCAAGTCTATTTAGGATGCTTAGTGAGTAGAAAACTAATCATCTAACCACTTTAAATGCTCTTTTATTTGAGCTTGGGGATTGGAGAGCTGATGGTTTGGACCCTTTTCCTTTACAACTAAGCATTATAAAAATGCTGCTCTGTGGCATAGTTCTGGAGAAATTTTTGGTGTATCTTATTGCAATGACCAATAGAAGAAATGTTATATATCACACCGTCATAGATACCGCCAGATGTGATTATGTTCCCAACCAATCCCTGGTCACATCCTGGTTGATCGGTTCCACCATTGACGTAGAAATCCATATGTCCAACTTGCATGAATATTCCATAACCTGAGAAGGTTTAAACAATTTTCATGTTAATAATGGTAGCTCTTCGGATATCCTGTTTTGTCATTTCTAAATGTTAGGGAGAGCGTGCATCGTATACTAGTACTTGTACTTTCACAGAAAATGAAATCGATCGTCTACAATTAGACTCAAATTTACAACGCAGAACCACTGGCTTAATTGGTTACGACGTCTGCATATACAACAGAAATCCACGTCCGAACCCTGGTTGGTTAGGTCGACCTATTTAGACTTGCAGATTACCTTTATAAAGTTAACAATATATATATATA
>NW_022723069.1:177379-180507 GCF_011630105.1 Anneissia japonica
ATAAGAGACAGTATATATATATATATATATATATATCAAAACGGTTAACATGGCATATACAGTAGAATTAGATAGAGAGAAATATATATTTGATACTTATTTTCATACTTTCTATATGAATATATACAAAAACATGTCTGAAATAAAGAATTAGGTTACAGTTAGCTACTCATCAAAAAACAGTTCTTTGGTTACCGATGTTATAGATAGGATCCGTGTCCGTGTGAATAGCGTCAACAAATGTAGCATCAGAAGGATCAAGACGAACAATAATATCTGTGTCTTCAAAATAAGGTCCAGCTGGGTCCATGCCTACATAATAAATTATTATTATTTATATTAACCATTCTAGAGAGAGTACATTTAGTCGTCATTGACAACATCAATGCTGCATGACAAACTTGCAGAGTACTAATGTTTACAATAAAAGCAAAGCAACTACCAGAAGAATTTTCAAAGACAAAATAAAGAAAAAAAAAAACATGATCATTACCAGGCTAACATATTTGTAATTCATGACATAAAGGGCTTTAACAACTTTAAGTTGCATTAAAACGTTATGAAATGTATTCCTAAGCCAAGTGGTAGACTTCTCCAAGATTTTAAAACTGTGAGTATAAACAACGTGTATGTAGTCAAATAAAGCTAGAACAAAAAATAAACATTCAGTGAACCCAACAGTTTTACAGTTGAAATGTAATGTATGTGATTCAATGTCTGTCCATAGCGAATGTCATTAATCCTTCAACTTGACCAAGCCAGATTATGATCACTTTCTGTATCCTTAGATCTTTAATTTGGAACATGGGACCGAATTTCACCAAGCCGTTCCAAACTCACGACATGAAGACACATGAGACAAGAGAAAACGACAGCAACTTATTGCAAATGATTTGTAAATCCCTGACAGGTTCAAACCACTGCCAGTCTCTTGAAGGCATTTGTGGATAACAAGTTACTGACTTACCTGTTATTCTTCCAAGCTTCGGCTTTGTTTGCCTTTCACCAGCATACCCAGCCACATGAGATCCAAGACTATGCCCGATAATGTGTACTTTATCAGCAGTATAGCCGTATAATTCCTATCAATTGTTAACATAATCTTTAAAAACGGTACTGACTAAAGCTACCACGATATGGCAGTTGGCGAAGTACCATTCTCACCATGAAATAGTATCTCTTTTATTCATTGTATTTTATTCATTTTATTTTATTTAATTATTCGGTATAAAACACATCAGCCTAGGCTGAAATGGTTTTGTATTACAATTTAAAAAAAAAACAAATACAAAACACTCAATGGAAAAATACATCAATATATAAGAACAATTAAAAAAAGAACATAAGTGAAATTGTCAATTACAATTCTTAAAAATAATAAAATTGAGAAAAGGAAACAGAAGGAAAACGCAAGAAGACACACAGAGTCAATACTCGACACACAAGCAAAATTGGAACAAAAATAAATTTGGGTGAAAAGAAAAACAAATGTCAAAATTGAATCATTACAAGGGATCAGTGAAAATTGGGATACAAATCTGTATAAAAATCTATTGAAGGAATTGGGAAAAAAGTCACTCTAAAGTTCATTAAGCAAACCAATCATCAAGTAACAATATTGTGATTTTAGTGTAACGCTCTGTCTTTGTAGCGGGAACGCTAATTATAGTTATGACCAACAAATCTAACATTAGGTAAAAATTCACGATGTATCTGAGAAAGGAGAAGGCTCTCTGCGAAAAAGAGACACAAATTCTCCTAACGATCCTTAAGCGAGATAATTTCAAGCTTTTCATACAGCTCACTATAACATGATGAAGCATCACGCCAGGGTAAGATGCGAAGGCACGCTTTTGTACAAGTTAGTGTTGGACCAAACAGGTGCACAAACTCGAGAAGGGGACGAATGTTTATAGATACCGCGCGAGGGATCCAAGAATCCCAAAATGGGTCCATTGCCATAGAAGAAAGTTCCATCATCCCCGACAGGTTTCCACTCCGGCCTCAGCTTCCCTATGGATGGATCAAATTTTAAGTATAATCCCTTCTAGATACTGTACCATGTTTTGGTATCTAGATAAGACTATACTGTAATTGCATCCTGAATGGAGCCACGTTTAAATATAGTGTCTTTTAGATACCGAAAAATGGTACTCTATTCTACTGTAAAAATGTTTGTTAAAAAGTAGACGGGGTCCAGAGTGTGCGAAGGAGGCGGAACTCTGAACCACTTCCACTCTGAACCCCTGCTGGCGCAGCCACTGATGTTAATTTGCAGCAACTTACTGGAAGATGAACTGGCATAATCATAAAGGCCTTTCTTTAGAAATAATTAATTCATTTTATTTTACTATATTATCCTATGCCAGCCAGCATTGTTTACCACTGTCTGAGGACATCATTGGCTGTCCCCTGCTTGATTTTTCGCTCTAAATTATCTATACCTATTTCAGAAAAATATCAGGTTGATACACATCTTTATAAACCTTTTTATTATTTTTTAGGCTAAATATCTCTAAAACAGTAAATAATTATATTCAAGATACTACGTTTAAAACTATTAATTGTTTTCTCATTTTGTACTGTATGTTGCTTACCTTAAATTTGTCAATTAGGAAAGAAATTTCTGCCCCCACAATTCGAGTGTTTGCCGTGGCTTGGCCGTAAGTGGCAGTAGACCCTTTCCCCCAATCGACGCGAATCACATTATAATCACCATTGTTTATAAACTCTGTCATCATGTCTTCCATCCAACCAACCAGTCCGTTCTCCATATAGCCATGACTGATAAATTTCGTCTCCCGAGCAGGGTCGAAATGCGAGCTAGTTATTGTTGATAGGTCGGCTGTAGACAATGTGTCATATGAGGTTGGGTTCGATCGCGAATTCAAGAAGAATCTGGTTCGTACGTCTTCACGACTATCAGGAAGATAGCTGATTGGACGATCTGGCACATCATAAAAAGGTTTCCCCTTGTCGAAACAACCGAGATCAGGATAGCAAACGCTATCGCTCCCAACTGAAAAAAAAAAAAATAAATAGGTAAAGAACTAGAATAATAAATTCCAAAACATAAGTAAAACCAATAAAAGCTTGTGAGTAAATATATATATATATATATATATATA
>NW_022723069.1:181293-185381 GCF_011630105.1 Anneissia japonica
ATATATATGCATATTAAAGCATTTTTATATATACATGCATATATGAAAAGAAGAAAAACCAAAAGTGTATATCAGACAGCACTTTAAACCTCTTCTTAGAATAAAGGACGATTAAAGACAAGATAGATATAGAGAAAGCAGTCAGAATTCCTCAAAACTTAGAACATGATTAAAGATCCAGAATAGGCAAGAACAATCATAATGGAAAAATGTAGGAAGATAGAGGATTTTCGCAAAGGTAATAACACCATAGATATGTATAAAGAGATTATGGCTCTGATCAGTAGGTTTCAACTTAAACATTTATAAAGTACAGTGATCAGAGTCATAATTTTGAAATGTAGAGAGATGATAAACGAAAATGGATGAATGTGTATGGAGGTATTTTACAACAGGCAGCCAAATCTACAACACAGAGGAATGGCCAAAGAACAGGAAGAGAATTCCAATCCAGTATTTACGGCATTCCGTTTCTTACTTAGCCATGATACAAATATCACTTTGAACCTTATCAGGAAACGTCTAGGGAGAAAATGGAACAAGAGCCTTCTGCAAGTCAAGCAGGCTGGAAAAGCAGGACAGGATATTTATTTATTCAAATTTCTGTCATATACATACATCATTACAAACAAACTTGCAAAACAATAAAAACAAGGCAAAGAAAGACCAAACAGGTGATAGATACGTATGCAAGTTGGTCAATCCATTATAGTAAAGATATAAACAGAATAATTGCACTCTACAACAGGAACATCCACAAAAAAGCGACCAACTACAAACATTTTCAACATCAAAGTTATTAAATGTAATTTAATTATTAAAGCTGTTATATTTAACCTCGGAACAAAGAAGGCGCCTTATGACCTGATTGGATCGGATTGGATTGGATTATACAAAACTGCAGAGAATACAACCAAGATTTATAAATCTGCTTTATAGACTACTCGAATGCTTTCGGCTGCATGTTTCCTAAGGAACTGGATGGTCATGAAGACTATGGAGTTTCCAAAGAAAGCACACCAATCTTCTCTACACGTATTGTGGAATGAGCGACTGAGTCGAGAACGAGATGTCAAGGGTTTATCTGTATTCTTTCCATATCTTCATAATACCGTAAAGTGTAAGTCATAGTTCGTGACAAAAGTTTGCTCCTACCAACAGCCATGGACTATACTATGTTGCATAAGTTTAAGCCTACCTTACCACTGAGATGATATTCCTAACACTCTGGTTTACGAACTTTCTCACTTACGAACTGTGTTCGGACGGAGGGATGCGTAATTGGGATATGTTGCTACATACTCAGATTAAGACTCAAAATAAAATACTTTAATAAGATCTATAATATACAAATTAGGTATGATAATTTAGATTTGGTTTTATGATGATTCTCGTTACTTCGTAATGATCAAGATAAAATCGTGTTTAAGCCTATTCTACAGTACCTTTCCGCAAGCTATCTTGTCTTTACAAGTCAACAACGCTATCAACTTTAGATTTCAAAACGGTTATCTCTCATTCAAATTTGAAACGAATATGTAAACAATTATAATCGGTTTAATTGTCCAATCATTATTGTGAACGCACCTCTGAGCACCATAGGTTTGAAAGTGTATGTTCAAATTAGATTAATAACGACAAGTTAGATTGTGGGTCTTGTCAAACTACTTCCAACCGGCACTAATGGATCTTTTTGGAATTCTGTTCTTATGCGTATTTGTTTCTGTAGCGAAGGCTGGTAGGTAAATCGTTGGTGCTAAATGAGAAAAACTATTTTGTATAACATATTTTTAAATGGTTGATTGGGTTGTATAGGTTGTAATATTTTATAGAACATTAACAGAATCTATACTAAGTTAGTTTCAAATTGTTGGTTAAGATCTATATGAACTATGTCGGCCTAATATTCTCAGTAAAACCACCAGGGAGAATTTCAACACAAAGCTCAACGCAGTTTTTTTTTCTTGCTTTTGGTGACACGTTTAAAAGCTAAACTTTTATAGACATATTCAGTAATGGCTTCTAAAGTTTTTCGTGTTCAGCTAATTAATGTAAATTTGTAAAACTTTTATAAATATGTTTTCGTTTTGAACATTCACTGTAGAAACAGCGTGGAAAGCAAAGCTGTAAGCTGACACGTGACACGTTTAAAGCTAAACTTGTTTAGACATATTTTAGTGTGCTTGGAAAATTGACATGTTTAGCATTGAATGTGCTTAGCTATTTGAAATTATGACATCGAATACATAAACACATTGACTGCTAAACACGTCACTAGCCTAGAGGTACTATGTGGCTTTCATTAATCAAAATTTACTTTTAGAATTCTAATGATATCTTGAGATTTGTCATTTTGCCTCTCGTTTATTTACGTTTTGAGAAGTTTTCTTTCTGTCACCCTGTGGTATTGAGTATTAATAAGCAAAATGAGCTAAATAAATTGAAATGATTGAAAAGCACGTGTTAATAATACCCCCACCAACAGACATTACGCAGCCTGGTCCAAATGCCACTGGGAAAGCGAGGCGGGAGGGGCCTAGGTAGAGGTAAAGCTCAGGTTTTTTGAAACAACAGGCTAGTGTAAGTTTAATTTTTTTTAAATAACTGATAGAATATTTAAAACTTGTTTTATTTATCAAACTTTCAGCGGATGAGACGGTATGCTACACTGACCTAGGTTGCTTTGATAAGGGGTGGCCATTTTATGACTTCCCCGACCGACCTATAAGTTACCTACCACACACAAGAGAAGAGGTCGGGACTGAGTTCCAATTGAACACAAGACGCAACCCAGTTATACCTCAGTACATATCTGCCAACAACCTAACCTCCATCAGTAAATCGTTGTTTAATCCCAAAAAGCCGACAACATTTATCTGTCACGGATACGCAGAAAACTCGGACGTTGATTGGGTTAAAGAGCTAGGCACAACTTTCTTAAACAATGAAGACGTAAACATCATTCGAATCAACTGGGAGAAAGGTGCATCCATTCTATATGGACAAGCAGCAGCAAATGCTAGAATCGTTGGGGCAGAAGCTTCATTTTTGATTGATCAATTAAAGGTGATGAATATATTTTGTACGAGATACATAAAGTCATATTATTATTATCATCATCATGATTTATTTTATTTCAGTTTTGTTAACTTAAACTTATGTGTATTGTTTATGTTTTTCTGCTATGTTGATCATTATTGAATAAATGTACTTTTGAATCTTCAACCTTGATAGTCATCACAGACCATTACATCATCGTCAGCATCGTCATCATTATCAACATTTACATCATTATCATTATAATTTTTATTATTATTATTATTATTACTAGGCCTATTATTATCATTTATGGCAGCATTGCCATTAGTTATTAATAATTTTAAATATCTTTGCTATTGTTTGAGTTCAGAAATTCTATGGCTACAGTGCGTCCAGCATCTACTTAATAGGCCATAACCTTGGGGCGCACATAATGGCGTACGCTGGAGAAAGACAGACCACACCAAAGATTGGTAGGATCACAGGTAAATCAATGTTCTACAATTTTATTGTAAATTAGTATATAATGAATAAATAATTCATGAAAGTATGTTAATCAAGAGAATAATAATTAATACCATCCGGGCTTAAAATAATGCCGCTTCCATAATAATTCCGCCGCCACCCCTTTCCCCACTCCAGTGAATCCGATCCGACCTCTTTGTAAGTACAAAGTGAATTTGTCACTCTATATGTCGATCTTATTAAACAAAGATCGGAGTTCCTTGTGAAATCGAGACCATAGGTCAAATTCACCAAGATTTTGTGACCAGGGCCCCGGGACCTAATTCACTATCGATTAATTTAGGCTGATGATGGTCATAGTGGGCTGAAATCCATGTGACACTTGCGTACAGTATTTAAATAGTTACCACCAAACTATCCCGATTTATTGATAATTATTTTATTATTTGTTGTCTTTTTTAATAAAAGGTCTAGACCCGGCAGGCCCATATTTTGACGGGACTACCCGAGCTGTTAGATTGGATACAACAGATGCAGAGTTTATTGATGTCATTCATACAGATACGGACCCTGTATATACCACA
>NW_022723069.1:185420-199255 GCF_011630105.1 Anneissia japonica
ATATATAAGTTTAAGAAGTAGCATTAGTGTATATGCCAGATTAAGTACTTTCTTATTTTAATCCATTTTTGATGTGATATTAGTAAGAGGTCCTGTTTGCCGATTTTTAATATTTGTAAATTTGAATTCAAATTTGAAGTAAATCACATTTTAAAAGTACTATATTAATTTGATTTAAGCATACTTTTTAATTCGTTTTGAAGGTATGGGCATTTACATGCCGGTTGGACATATGGACTTCTATCCAAATGGTGGTAGACAGCAACCCGGATGTGATAACGGTTTGATTGAAAATATAGTTTTAGAAGGCGAACTTTATCAAGGTATTCGCAAATTTTAAATTAAATAATACAATTAGGCCTATACCGTCTTCATAAAAGATGAATAAAGAAATCTATACCTTATTTATCTACCTTATTTATAATCATTTGATAGTGATTTATTAATAATCATTTATTAATAGGTGGTGTCCAATACGGATTCTGTGATCACTACAGGGCTATCGATCTTTACCTGGCTTCTATTAACAGCAAAGATCCTTTCACCGCATTTGATAGCAAAAATTACGGCTATGGCAAAGTTGCATACCAGGCTTTCCTAGACGGAGACATTTTTGAACAAGGTTCTAAAGTTGAGATGGGATATAATTCTGACGTATACGCTGCCCCTGAAACCGGAAATCGGATATTCTATTCAGCTACATATGGGAAATTAGCTGGTAGTGTAATAGAAAAAAAAAAATTATTGTTATGTTTGTTGTTATTGTTATCATATTTATTGTTATTGTTATCACTATCATTAATTTTATTGGAATCATTGTCGTTATTATTGTCATTATCATTACCATTGTAATTTTTATATCAGCGTCATCGTCATAGTAAATGTCAGGGTGTCAATGTAATTACAAGCGTCATTATTATTATCATCATCGTCATCACTACCACCATATTCATTGTCTCATTGTAATTTCATTGTAATCGTCAACTACTTACATAACATAAAAGGTATTTTATTGACATTTTATAGGTTATCAGTATCATTTTGTCGTCTACATCGATAATCCCGGTTGGCTGAAGGGCGACAGTGAGAAGGGCGTCATTTTCGTAACGCTAGTAGGGTCTGATAGTCAATCACAACGCATACAGCTGACCAGGTAATCAACAACATTACCACTGCTTGTATAAGAAGCTGCTGCCACTGATGATGATGATAATGATGATGATTTTTTTTTTCTTTGCCAAGCTTTTTATTTCCATAATCACATAATTTATAAATGAAACATCACATAAGTTATACTTTATATAAAACACAAGTAACATACTATATAGTGAAAATGAAATATAATAATAGAAGGCCTCTTTTAAGTAGAACTATAAAAAATAAATAAAATAAAATAAATAAATAAAATAATAATAATTATTATTATTATTAAAATGATGATGATGATGATGAGGCAAATTATTATTATTATTATTATTTTTTTTTTTTTTTTTTTTTTTTTTTATTGACAATGACGATGATGACAAGGGGAGGTGGAAGAGGGGGCGAGGAATATAGAATGAGAAATGGTAAGAAAAAGAACTTTCTGAAGTGGAAAAGGAGTATAAAAAAATAGAGAAGGGAAGAAAAAGAAATTGATCATGATGATGTTAAGGATGATGAGAATGATGGTGATAATAATGACCAAGAAGAAAAGTAACAAGAGATAGAATATAACGATGAGATGATGGTGGTGAGAAGGATGAGCTACAGATGATGGAGAGAAGTCAGATGTTGATAAGAAGATAATAATGACTGTTTTAAGGAGAATAACCTTAAAGGAGGGAAGTAGAGGAGATGATAATGATAACGATGTAGAATGAGAAGGAGATGCAGCAAGGCAATATTCCTATACCTTTGCGGGTGAGTCTATAGAAAATATAGTATAATGATAACAACTGTCTTTTTTTAGTGAATCGTTGTACATTACACCAGACGAACAAATAAAGGTTGTGGCTATGTCAGCCGTAGATCCGGGTAAATTATCTGGGCTTTACTTTGAATGGGAATACGATCCAGACTGGTATAAGTTTTGGGACTGGGATTTATGGAACAACCCTAAAATTTACGTTCACAAAATCCTAATGAAATCAGGACATACCGGAAACACGTAAGTAATGTTGACAAGTTCGAATGTCTAGAAGACAAAAATCTATACTGTAATTAATTGGCTGACTTATCTATACCTTTAAAATTTCGATATAATGAATTACATAATTGCTTACTACTCGTTGCATCACGCACGTGCGTTCCGTGCATTTTATCTGTCAGAGGAAGCACATAGAAAAAAGATTTGGCTACGCGCTTTAAGACATCCTATCTCTGGATGGAAAACTCTTTCATCATGCATTGAAGGAGAAATGTTAAGCCACTAAAAATACTTAACGTCATGAGGCATAAATAAAATAATTTAGTTAAATCATCTTGATACCGCCTTTGTGTCCATTTTTGTGTAGTATCGATCATTGATTAAAACCAATTATTGATTATTTTTATTACAGCTATACCATGTGTGGCGATACCAAAGAAATCGAAGCGAACAAAGATGTGAGGCCCTTTTTCTCTGTAACAGACTGCAAATAAAGATACCTTAAGGCAGCAGGAATTACACCTACCACCAAATATATTCTGAGTTAGGCCCGTAAATTCATAGTTATTACTAAAAATATTTGGAATGGTTTAGTTCTCTTCGATGATCCAATAAATATTTATATAAAACACTGAAAACCGACTTACATGTTTTGCTATTATATTCTATTAGCATTTTAATCAATTGATCCAAATGAATTTCTTCAATTATTACTACAAAAACCAACCTTTACTGAAGATATTAATAATTATAATATTTGTGGATTGATGTAGTTTACGAACAGTCTGATTCAAAAACATTGCTTCACATTGGTACAATAAATAAACATGATGGTATAGCATTCTTAATAGTAAGTTTGTTTTCTTATTAGGCCTACTGTATGTACAATGCTCAAGAACGGTTGATGTTGATTATTAATTCAAGCATTTTAAAGCGTAATACATATTTAATTGTGCTAACAATGACTATATGAGTAAACAAATGACTGTATCCATGAACAAACGAATTACTGAACAAATTAATTTTTCGATTAATAAATGTATAAATGTATGTATACGCATGGATGGATTGATGAATAAAAAATAAATGAATAAATATTTTGAATGAGTAAATTAATAATTGAATGTTCTAAAAGAATAATTAAATGATTGAATGAATGAATGAATGAAAGAGTGTGAGTCAGAATGAATGAATGAATGAAAGAGTGTGAGTCAGAATGAATGAATGAATGAAAGAGTGTGAGTCAGAATGAATGAATGAATGAAAGAGTGTGAGTCAGAATGAATGAATGAAGAGTGTGAGTCAGAATGAATGAATGAATGTATGTATGAATGAATGAATAAATGAATGAATGAATGAATGAAGAGTGTGAGTCAGAATGAATGAATGAATGTATGTATGAATGAATGAATAAATGAATGAATGAATGAATGAAAGAGTGTGAGTCAGAATGAATGAATAAATTAATGAATGAATGATTGAATGAATGAAAAAATAAATGATTGAATGAATGAATGAATGAATGAAAAAATAAATGAATGAATCAATAAATGAATCAATCAATCAATCAATCAATCAATCAATTAATTAAATAATTAATTAAACTAACTAACGAATTAATTAATTAATTAATTAATTAATATAACAATAATTTTCTAACACGTGAATAAGTGAATTAGACATTTTGTAAAAAATAATGTTTTTATGAAAAGAGGAATTAAAATATGCCCTGAACAATTAGTGAGAGCCCACGACATTCGAAAAAAACACGCACCGAGCTGAAGTAAATAAAGCTGATGGGAATAACCGTAGTATAGTTTTTTTTTTGGCTAATTCAAGACACTGACGTTTATACATTAAGAAGAATACAGATTTTACTTGACGCCACATATTTATCATTGTTTAACAGCTGAGGGATGCTAAACTAATTTTACTTTATATTGCAATTAAAATACCTAAAATCATAATAATATAATGATCACTTATAATGAAAACATGCCAGTATATAAAAAGGCCGTATTCAGATGACTGAAGCAGTATGAAGCATGTTAGAAGTTTTTTTTAAATATTTCTTCTTTAAACATAACAGAAGCAATATGCTTACACATTTAAAATTATACTGTGTCTGGTCTATTATAAAAAGAATATCTCAAACCTTTAATTTAAACAATGAAATGACATATTCACGTTCACAAAAAGTAACTGTACGTTTATTTATTTATTTATTTATTTAGATATACACTTTTGAAACAGTGGCACACTTCAAAAGAAGAAGGTGCATCCATGAAAACAAAAACATACTTAGACTAAAAATGATAAAACCAAAAACAATAAAATTACCAAGCATAAGAAAACTTACAGAACTAATAATTAAGGTTCTTCCCCTCCCTAACATAAATAATGTAATACAAAATGCACCATAACCCTATATTCAAAACAATATACATTACGTATAAACCGCAATGAGACAGTTTACTGACTTACAGACCATTTTACTACAAAAATTCTAGTATGTTAAAGGGCGAGGAAAATATTTTCTTGTTCTAACTCTCATATAGAAGCCAATAAATAGTAATTCAAATATTTTGTATAGACAGTACTACTAGGTAGCTTTCGAGTGAACGAGGACGATAAAATCTGGAACGTAATGACGTCCTTTTGACATTTGCTAGTTATTTCTTCAATATGGTTTCTTCAAGATTTCAAATTGTTTGATAGAATTACTCCAAGATACGTCATAATAGAATATACAGGATAAACTAAATGATTAGTGACGTATTATTGGTTCACATGCCTGAATATTAACATCCTTCTTGTCTAATGACATACTGTATTTGATAACGCACAACTTACTGGCAGCGACAGAAGCTGTTGCTTATAAAGTTTCACACGCGTGAGTGTGATAGGTCTAATGTTTTCAACAGCGGCCTAGCTAAGACGGCAATCATGATCAAAATCATGACTTTGAAAACACTGGCAATATATGTTGTGCTGTTATCCACTATCAAATATTCAAATAGCAGACGTCATTGGTTCTTCGGTAAGTTATCTTTCATTACGGTCAACATTGACCAACACTGACCATACTGCACATGGAATTAGTGGCTTGAGTAAAATTATAAAAGCCAGGTGCTATCTCTATAAGTTATGATGATAGCTTAATATAACTTAACGTAATGGGCCTCATCTGTTGATGTTGATGTTCATATTTACTGGAAATTCTGCCTGCTATGAAAGTCATACCATTAAATTACTTTTAATAATAACACTAATAATAATAAATAGGTATAAATTAATAAATACTTTGTTCTGATATTCCCAATGTATCATTAATTTGGGCCTCCTCTCTTTGTAAGTTGTTTATATTACTGTAATACAATTTCTCTCACTGACAAGCCACGTTTATCTGTTGGCTGAAATGTTTACCATTATGAATATTTTTAAATGGTATGACAAAAACCTACATTAAGATAGTAAGATTACATAATGTTGTAAAAGTATTGACTACCGTATCTTTACTTGGGTACACGAGGTAAACTAATTAAATGTTGGTATCATGTCTCCAAATGGAACACCTTTTGAAAACGATCACTTAATGTACCCTGGACTCGAGGGTGTTCGCTTACGAAAGGTCCAACTGTATTAGTACCGTACTCTCGGTCAAGCGCATAGGCCTACTACGCTCTTCATAATTATTTTAAAATTATGTTCAAATTACGCCGTATTTCTCCTGCAGGTAAATCAAGTGTAGTCTGCTATGATGATATTGGCTGCTTCGATAAAGGTTCCCCATTTTACGACATGCCAGATAGACCAATTAGTTACCTCCCGGACACTAGAGATCAAGTAGGAACCAAATTCCTTCTAAACACTCGACAGAACCCGACCCATTACCAACAACTAAAAACTAACGATCTGTCCACGATTACCGGATCGTTTTTCGACCCTTCTCTGGAGACGAAGATTATGACGCACGGGTTTATGGAGTCGGGGAACGTTTGGTGGCTAGAGGACATGATGACAGAGTTCCTAAACAATGGAAATTTCAATGTCATCCGAGTCGGTTGGGGGCCGGGTGCGCGTGAATTGTACGGCCAGTCTAGTGCCAACACTAGAATTGTCGGAGCTGAGATATCATATCTGCTTGACAAATTTAAGGTACAGTTTACAGTGATGAAGTTTACAAGACAACAACAATAGCTTCCCCTGATTCATAGCTCGACCTCCGTGTAATTAAATACACACAAAACTTCAATAATACGACATAAAATATGCAGAAAATCTGAAGCAGCTCTAAGTTTTCAAACAATTGCAAACACTTCAGTGTTTCCTCCAAGTATAATATATAATCATTATTTATTATAATTATTCAAATATATTTACATACATACAGTATATAATTATTTACATCATCATGTGTCAATGGTTCTAACAAGCTTTTTTGAATAGGTAAATAACTAAGTATATAATTCAAAGCCAGCTGATTGCGGATCGCTCACTCAAGATATTTAGGCCTATGTTGTAGTAGAAAAAATATATAATTATAATAATAATAATAATAATGCAATACAAAATCGACAATGCCCGGGCCTAATGCAAAGTGCTTGGGCTTGACATAGGCCTAATTCAGATTATATACTAATCAAGCACAATGTCTGTGTTACAGGAATTATATGGCTACACAGCGGATAAAGTACACGTGATTGGTCATAGTCTTGGAGCCCATGTTGCCGGATACGCTGGCGAGCGTCAACTTAACCCGAAACTAGGAAGGATCACAGGTAAGGCCTAAAATCCAAAATTGTAATTTAGGTTTTCGTCATTAATATAACAGATAGGCCTATATAATGTGAAGAAAGTTAACTTGTATTGGAATTATGACCTGGATATACTACTGTAGTGAGGTATCAGAGTAATAATAATTGGTGTGGTTAAGAAGCTTCGTTGCATGCCACGAAAACTTCTTTATATTCAGGTCATGGGTTCAAATCCACCAAACAGGCCTTTGGACTTTTAACACTACTAAAATAGTACCAGTCGCTAAAGCCATGCCGAGACTATCAAATTTTATTTTACAAAAACATGTGACATGCCTAAATATGGTGATGATGACATCACATCATGATCATATATAGGCACATCATGGGCATCATATCATATACTGTTGTATATATGGGCATACAACAGTTTTTTTTTTTTTTTTTTTTTTTTTTTTTTGTCGTCATTAAATTTTTTTTTTTTTTTTGTCGTCAAAGAAACTTTAATAATGTGGACAGAGCTTTAACAAGGCAATTCAACAGTTGAACATTTTAGTATCTACATTTTTTTATTATTATCATTTATTCCCTGTTCCAATTTTGTCAGAATAAGGCCTAGTGAAGTTTTATATAGCTCACATATCCATCTAATGTAAGATGCTCAGGGCGCTTGATATGTGGACTAGGAACTCGATCAAAGAAGAGGTTTTCCTATTGGTTTTCCTACATTAAAAATAAAAATAAAAAAATAAAAAAAGAACACAACAAAATAATAATAACACTGTACTAAAGAGTATGGTAGAGTGCTAAATACAAATTATTGTTTTTTGTGTAGGAATGGATCCGGCAGGACCGTATTTTGAAGGCATGGATATTGTTGTGCGTCTAGATCCAACGGATGCAACTTTCGTGGACATAATTCACACTGACACGGATCCGATATACACGTTTGGTAAATAATATAAAGTGTAAAGACTATTTTATTTATGTTTATTATGTATTCGTTCGTGTGCATCTTAAGCGGTACGAACGAATACTATCCCGTTAGATTCTATCATATAATCCAATGTTAACAATGTTACCCAGAGACAAATATATTTATTTATAGACATTAATTGTTGGTGTATCATTATCTAATGAGTGTGTGTTTTTCACTACGTAAGGGTACGGGATATATGTGCCTGTTGGACATATGGACTTTTACCCGAACGGCGGGTTCGAGCAAACCGGTTGTGACCAAGGTCTTGTTTCTGGTCTTATTACAGAGGGCGGTATATACGACGGTAAAATACCAGTTTCTACAAACATAAGTGTAATGTACTAAGCAAGCCATAATAATAATTATAGGCCTAATAGTGTTCGTATTAGAAATAGAGACACAGAAATGATATAATATAAAATGCCCTTGATGCAATCCAATTATGATTTGTTTAGTGGCAGTAGCAGCGATAGGGGAGTGTTTCTGGGTAGTGAATTTACCCAAATTCACTACCCGAAAAAAATATTTGACTGTACTGTTACAGTATTTTACTGTTCAGTAGTTTATTAAGAAACAGAAGATGAAGACAATCGGAAATAATGGGTGCTCCCTTTTTCTTCCTATAGGCCTAATATTATAAAAATAAATACAAGGAAGTACACACAACTTTGCAAAATTCTAAATAATTAACTATTAGTATTTATCATTTATTCTTGTTATTTTTTCATTTATTTTTTTTTTCAGCCGGTGTTCAATACGTTGCGTGCAATCACGTGCGTTCATACGAGTACTTCACTGAATCAATCAACACAAAATGTCCATTCAGGGCGTATGAATGTACGTCAAAAGGGTACGGAAAGAGTGGCTACGAACACTTCTCACGCGGCGAGTGCTTCGACGGAAGCGACGGCGTCCGGCTTGGTTTGGACTCGATTAAACATAAGCCTGTCGGAAGTACAGCTAATGTAATTTACTATTTGGAGACAGTCGGAAAATCATCATACTGTGGTAAAGTAATGGTATTAAATAAATATATAATATATAAATAATACGCTCATTTATAATCATCTGGTTTTCTTAAATTTAATCAATAAAATAATAATAAAAATGATGAATTGTTTTAATGTCTTGTCCTGACATTTGATGAACTAGAAAAAAATTTTGCATTAAGAAGGTAGTACTACCGTCAGCCAACGACTCGAACTCCGCTAGCTCACTGTGAGCGATAGACAACGCCGTTCTGATTCTCAGCGGCAGGCTGAACGGATCGTCATTAAAAACGACGATCCGTTGTGCGCGAAGTGGCGTGCATGCATTTTCTAGTATCGCGTAAGCAGACGATCCGACCGCCGGGCACACTGAATTCCCGGCTAGGCTTAGCCACCCAAGCCGCTCAATTTGACAGTGTTTTAGATATGGATGGGTTCAAAGCAGTATTAATCATATTATAATGTAAGCATTCGAATTAGGGATAGACATGTGTATGAGTAGTAATACAAAACTTATACTTCCATGTCCAACAAAACAAACCGATAGAAATATGTACCGATTAGCGGTGGTATATTGTAATGGTATTCTATATATTCTACAGGCTACAATTTCAAATTTGAAGTATTTGTGGATGATCCTGGCTGGATAAAAAGCAGTACTGAAAAGGGGAGTTTATATGTAACACTCATGGGATACAAGGACCAGTCTCAAAGGATTCTATTGACCAAGTGAGATGAAAATTGTGTAATCATTTTATTTAATAATGCGTACAGGATGCAGATACAGTAGAACCCTATTACGGGACCCTGAATAGGGATACCCCTATTCAGGGGACACTAACCAAAAACGTGGAATTGTCCCCTTATTCGGGGATTTTGGCATGTTTTCACAACGATGACATACAATTCTTAATAGTTTTGTTTATTGACATAATTATTTACAGTAGAATTAGAACTAATTTATAGCAATCATTTGCAATGCAAATACTATTCATTTATAATATTAAATCAGCAGAAATGTAATTAAAACAACAATAGTTTTATATGTTCCCAATATTGTTTCATGATGCAATGTTAATGAATGAATTAGAATCCTATGAAAGTATGCGAAGTAACACATGGTCTAACCGATATTCACTCGAAGGATTTGGGGAGAAAATTCTGGTTTATTGCTCAAATTTCAAAATTCAATTTTCATTTTCAATTAATTTCAATTTCAATTTATTCAAAAAACATCCTGAACAGAGACGTAAAGTAGTAAGCCTAGAAAAATTTTAAAACAATAGAACAATTTCATTAAAACAATTTCTTCATACATATACCAGAACAATTAAAATAAAAACCACAAAAATGGACAAATTCTCAAAATACAAAATTCAATCAAATCAATAAGAGGTGAGAACAGAACACCACTTTAACAGATACAAGCAAAACAACAAAACATGAACATACATAAACACACCAAACTACTACCAAAGACGGATTATTTTACTTGATTCAAAATTCTTTTTGCACCTTAATTTCAGTTAAATAATAATAATAATAATAATAATAATAATAATAATAATAATTTATTATTATTATTATTATTATTATTATTATTATTATTATTATTATTAAAGGCCGACCAATCAACCGGTCGATCGATAGACCATCGATTAGATGAACCAATCATTGAAGAACTGACATACTGATTGACGGATTGACTGACAGACTACCTGACTTACAAACTAACTGACTGTCTGACTCTAAACTGAATCTGAGCTAGTGTATACCGTTAACAGTGTAATTTACATAATGTATTGATTGATTGATTGATCGATTGACCACAATCGACCAACGGACTGAATTGCAGAAATGCCGAACGACCGATCAAGAGAGTGAAAAAGTGAACGACCGACCGACCAATCAATGTTAGATATAAGATCAACTAACTGGCTCAGAACTGATTAATTGGTTTCAGGAAATCACAGGACCTGAAACCAGGGGAGTCTTACACCTTTGTAGCGGCATCAGATGTGGATCCAGGTGCGTTATCCGGTGTCTTATTTGAGTGGGAGTACGATCCAGATTGGTATAAGCCTTGGGATTGGGATGTGTGGACTAACCCAGAGATTTATGTTCACCAGATTATTATCACTAATGGAGAAGATTCTAAAAGGTAGGATGACTATTGAATTCTCTCTTAATAATAATAATTATTATTATTAATTATTATTATTATTATTATTATTATTATTATTATTATTATTATTATTATTATTATTATTATTATTATTATTATTATTTTATTATTATTATTATTATTATTATTAGTATTAGTATTTATCATTACATTAATATCAAAAGTATAATACCAATAAATATATAAATATGTTAATAATTTGATAATTGTATAATTAATGTATTAATTATTATTATTATTATTATTATTTATTGTTATTTTTTATCATTACATTAATATCAAAAGTAAAATACTAATAAATATATAAATATGTTAATAATTTGATAATTGTATAATTAACATTAATAAATAATTACATAAAACATGCCTATACAAATAACAGTAATATCAATTTTAACAATGATACTAATGATAATGAAAATGATGACTATGAGTATCATAATATACAATACGTCTTTAATATATAGTTAATGTTTACTTTTTTAGTGTTGTCATGTGTGGTGCTAAGGAGGACAAGATCAAAGCGAATGAAGACGTTGTTGCCTTATTCCCTGTCACAAACTGCGACAATTTCATATAATATGTCCGATGTATTAGCTTCAATTTTTATTCAAAATGATTGTCATTGGACTGGTGAACTGCGACTGACTCGGCAAATGGACACCCCTTGATGAATCCATATCATTACACATCGAGTATTTTTAAATCTAATTAAGTTTAGGCCTATCAAACGATTGATTTGCTAACGTTGTGACAAATTTCTCAGCATTAATTTGAATAAACATATTCTACTTTTATTTTTAAGTGTTTGTCAATCTATTATGCAATGATATTGTTTGTCGATTAGATATCCACATTATTGATATATATAAGTACGTCTTTTCCCACAAGTACTAAGATCAATTAGATTTTGTTTAATGTCACATAAAACAAGAAAAAGTGTATTAACCGATGATGGTGACGTTTTACGTAGAATAATGACGATTCAATAATGATTATCAATGATTATGATGATATTTATTGTGATGAGCAGGATGATGATAAGAACGCAATTCAACTTTTTACTCTTTCATACTTCCTTATAACAATATAACACTAATAACTATAATAAGATTAAAGCAAAACATTTAAAAAGGAACAAAAGTAAATCTCTCTTGACTATAATTCATTATGTCGGCCTCCGAGTGATTTCTATTTCAATTTATTTCACAAAGTCACATTCATATTCACATGTGTGATTACAATAGAAAAAAAATAAGTATGTTTATAACAATGTATGAAAATATGAGATGTAAGAAATTACATTGGAAGTAAAACTTTTAGCATGTAAACTTTTAAATGATGAGATAATTAATTTTTAGCAACAGGGAAAAAACTTAATCTAATCAAAGAAAGAAAAAACTCTTAAAGGTAGAACTATCCCCCGCTTGACACCATCCCGGTATTTCTGATTGCTCGTCCAAGTGAAATTCCATGTTGTCATTATGTTGGGCGAACGTGTATGAACAGTTAAAGGAAATTAACATACACAACAAAAAAACAAACTACTGTATACTTATATTTAATAATATACTTATATCTTACAATGACAAGAAATGAATACACCAATCTCTCCAGATCGAGTCACCTAATTAGTACTCGGGAAAGCAGCATACGGTTAAAGATAACGGCACTTAAGTTGTTTAAATATTGAAGACTAGTTAACAGATAAATGTTGCATGTAATTATTACTGTTTGCAAATTAATCATTCATTTTGTTGACAAACGGTGAAGCCATAAGGCGCAATTACGCTTTCGTAGGCAAAGTATACTAATTAGATAAATATTGTTTTTAAAGTATAATTGCACAATGAAGTTCCTGACGCTCGTTATTGCTACGGTCGTACTGGCAGATTTTTCTTGTGGTAAGGAAACATTGCTTCTTTGAAAACATCAATGGTCGAACTACCCATCTCAAACCATAGTTTTACAAACTCAAAAATATACTGGACTACTTTTAATGTGCAGTCTTTTTAGTCAATGTTTACCAGAGCTTAGCAGAGATTTGAAGAAATAGCTATGATCTCATGAATCGTACTTGTCGATCAACTTCTTTCTGTATTAATAAAATTATGATCACTGGTGTCAATTTTGAAAATCATAAATAATTATGAAATACTACGTCGTATCTTTAACATTATTATATGATACAATTGTACTTTAGGGTTGACGTTCAATGTCGAGGTCAAAGTCGACCAGCCACCAAAGCCAACTCCCATACAACAGGATGATAAAGGAAGGTTGTTTGTAACCCTGATTGGTCAAGAACATCAAACGCAAAAGACGCCTCTTAGCACGTAAGCTAGCAGTTCAAGTTGAATTGGATCTTAAACAGGGCCTAAACAGCGTCGCACAGTGGGCCAAAATTGGTTCAAAGTGTGCCAAAAGTCAATATTCATAAAATACTGGTTAGGTTCATGTTAAGAGTATTTAATGTGTTTTCAGTCCTGCCGAATTCAATGAAACTTATTATTTTTTTTAATACGCATGACGTCATCAAAATACTGTTTTGGTTTTTTTTTTACTGGATGAGTAATACCATTGTAATACCTAAGCAGATTCATATTTTCCTTGGTTATTGAAATATTTAAGGAGTTTTCTGACTTTTAGATTTAAATGCAAGCATCTTTAAATATGTATGACGTCATCAAAATACTGTTTTGCTTTTTTTTTTTTTTTTTTTTTAGTTTATGAGGAAAATACCTTGGCAGATTCATATTTTCCTTGGTTACTGAAACATATAAGGCGTTTTCTGACC
>NW_022723069.1:199522-205990 GCF_011630105.1 Anneissia japonica
GGGGTGGGGGGGGGGGTGGTATTTAAATCGCTTCCTAGATGCTGCAGGGTAGCAGATAGATATTCAGCTAAATTTGGCATTAACGTAAAACATAGGCCTTGCTAGAAATGCTGATGCCCTGTCTCTTATACACATCTTGTTGCATGTAATTATTACTGTTTGCAAATTAATCATTCATTTTGTTGACAAACGGTGAAGCCATAAGGCGCAATTACGCTTTCGTAGGCAAAGTATACTAATTAGATAAATATTGTTTTTAAAGTATAATTGTACAATGAAGTTCCTGACGCTCGTTATTGCTACGGTCGTACTGGCAGATTTTTCTTGTGGTAAGGAAACATTGCTTCTTTGACAACATCAATGGTCGAACTACCCATCTCAAACCATAGCTTTACAAACTCAGCAATATATACTGGACTAATTTTAATGTGCAGTCTTTTTAGTCGATGTTTACCAGAGCTAGCAGAGATTTGAAAAAATAGCTATGATTTCATGATCGTACTAGTCGATCAACTTCTTTCTGTATTAATAAAATTATGATCACTGGTGTCAATTTTGAAAATCATAAATAATTATGAAATACTAGGTCGTATCTTTAACATTATTATATGATACAATTGTACTTTAGGGTTGACGTTCAATGTCGAGGTCAAAGTCGACCAGCCACCAAAGCCAACACCCAGACAACAGGATGATAAAGGAACGTTGTTTGTAACCCTGATTGGTCAAGAACATCAAACGCAAAAGACGCCTCTTAGCACGTAAGCTAGCAGTTCAAGTTGAATTGGATCTTAAACAGGGCCTAAACAGCGTCGCACAGTGGGCCAAAATTGGTTCAAAGTGTGCCAAAAGTCAATATTCATAAAATACTAGTTAGGTTCATGTTAAGAGTATTTAATGGGTTTTCAGTCCTGCCGAATTCAATAAAACTTATTATTTTTTTTAATACGCATGACGTCATCAAAATACTGTTTTGGTTTTTTTTTTTTTACTGGATGAGGAAAACGTTCATTGTAATACCTAAGCAGATTCATATTTTCCTTGGTTATTGAAATATTTAAGGAGTTTTCTGACTTTTAGATTTAAATGCAAGCATCTTTAAATTTGTATGACGTCATCAAAATACTGTTTTGCTTTTCTTTTTTTTTTTTAGTTTAAGAGGAAAATACCTTGGCAGATTCATATTTTCCTTGGTTACTGAAACATATAAGGCGTTTTCTGACCTGTGGATTTAAATGCAAGCATCTTTAAATATGTATGACGTCAGTAAAGTAACTTTTTTTAGAACGACGTAAATATTAATCTGGACAGATTCATTTTCCATAACTCAGTATGACACAAATGAAGGTTTCCAGACCGGAAATTCGAATTAGAACACATACACCGCAACGCTCGAGTTTCAAAATACGGGTAACTAGCTGTACTGAACTTTCTGTGTAAATTGAGGGCGCAATTAAAAATTATAGTGCTCAGGGGAAATTTAATTGGCCGAATCTATGGCAGCCATCTTGGATGGTACACACACACACAGCTCTGCGTATTTCGAACATCGAATACATTGCTGTTAACGCTCTAGTATTCTTATTATATCTCTATGGTTTCACGGGATTCGATATACGCGCGTGTGATTGGGTGGATCGCAATCACATGACTTACACCGGCCACGTTGTCACCAAAACAAAACATTAAAGCTATACGCGCGCATGCGCCTGGGCTGTTTGGTAACGACATGGCGTCCATGCGCCAAGTTGGCCAAACTCTCTCTATCTACGGCTCTGATTCGATTGTCAATAGAGCGCCCCCTACCTCGTGGTAGTAGTACCCATCATGCCTAAACCGGATTTACCTTTTTCCGCCATCTTTAATTGCTATATCGTGACATAGTGTCTACGCCTCCGTTGGGGGCAGTAGACACAAAAACGGCGCTTTTGTGGAGGCGGGGGGGGGGGGGGGGGTGGTATTTAAATCGCTTCCTAGATGCTGCAGGGTTGCAGATAGATATTCAGCTAAATTTGGCATTAACGTAAAACATAGGCCTTGCTAGAAATGCTGATGCCAAAATCATGACGGGAATCGCCGGGAATCTCAAGTGTCCTTTATTCTAAAAATACTCCAATAATGTCATTTTGTATTTTATTATCTAATTTGGTTATTAATAGATAAATACTGCATGAAGTATGTAATTGACTGCATTCTTTTAAGTAAAATCACAGGGAGTTTTTCAAAACTGCCAGTTTTATCGTTTTATGAGGAAAATTCTAGCTTGTTCATGTGTTTACATGTTTATATCACACTATAAAAATTCACCAAACATGAAATTATTGGTGGATTAATATAATTTAGGATGTTTCTACCTCAAACAACCTTGAAAAGTTTAAATTGTCACATCACCCATTTTTTTACATTTGGCACACTTTGAATTGATTCTGGCCCACTGTGCGTCGTCATGTGACGGTCGTGCGAATAATATTGTTAATAATAATAGTAGTATAATAATTCAATAACATTAATATAATTATATTTCTGATATTAATGAAATAGATTGTGTACATTAGATGGTATTGATAATTATATTTATTTTCCAGTTGATTTCATTTGCATGATTTAATTTATTAGTAGACCAAAATCTTAATGTAAGAAAAACAAATGTTTCACAGAAAATCTGAGGTTTTATCACCAGGCCGCGTATACACGTACAAACTAACGGATGTTCCCGATGACTTAGGTCAATTGATTGGCGTCTACCTGTACTGGGACTACGATGCAGACTGGTATAATCCATTGAAGTGGGATATCTGGATTAACCCTGTCATATACGTCCATCAGATGATGTTTACTGCCGTGGAAACAAACGATAAGTTAGTACAGAATTTTCCGTCAAAAAACTGGGAAAAATTTTTAGCTCAAGACGAATGATTATTTTAAAGTCCAATCTTTGCAATTGCCATGACTGTTTATGTAATATGTAATTATATAAATGTAATTGAATTACTGCGTTAGCTGATAGTACCATGAGACAGCACGTAGCATCATTTATAATTACGCACTCGCTCACTGCAATTGATAGAGTACGTAGCTTTATTAAAACGAAATAAGCCAAATGGCCAAATACAGTCGATTAGGAAGGTGTCATTGTTGCCACCAGAAATTTAAATTTAGTTTTGAGAATTATAGACATGAAAAAGACATATTGTGAAGATATTTCATTTTATCACCAATGTAGACCTACTACATCCATTAACATTATATCTTATAGCTGAGTATGTTTTAAACGAGTGAATATTATTATTTTCTACCAGATACCTATTGTGCGGCAGTAAAGTACCAATCGTGGCGGGAAAAGACAACAGAGCATTTTTCGTTAATTCGGCATGCGTTTGAACATTGTGTGGTAACTGAATCCGGTTTTCGACAAGGCGAATTTATTCGCGCGAATCGAAAGCGTCGGTTCATGCACATGCGCATTCACATTCCTATGGGAGTTTTTGCGAAGCGAAAAAATGCGTAACCAATCAGAGCTCAGGAAGCGAACCGACGCTTTGATTCGCGCGAATAAATTCGCCTAGTGGAATACCGGTTTCAGTAGACTTCTTGATATAAAGAAGATAATCTTAAAACATGTTTTACACAAAAAAAATATGTTTTTGTTATGTTGTTTCTTGTCAATTAATTAGTAAATCAATCAATTGAACATCAGAGTCATGGCTCGGAATTAGGCTTTTTAATAATAAAGAATAGATAGTAATAGTAAACGATATCGTTTTCACTGGTACTAAAAATTGAATAAATGATCATAATAATAATTAGCATTAAATGATAAGTTTGCAAAAACAATTATGTTGTTGTTTTGTTTTTCTTTATGAAATTATGAAGCTTAAATGGGCAGTCAATCAATCAATTAATCGATCAATTATTATCAATCAATTTATTAAGATAGTAAAATTACAATCACAAAAATATCCTCTAAACATTTTAATAAGTTATATAAAATGCCAGGATTCCAAAACATAGGATAAGGGAAAAGGAAGACCGACAACTACAATCAACGAATCCTGATGGAAGAAAACTGGCCTATTAGATGGAGAATTTCAAATCATCATGAAAGATCGAAATATTTCGGGACCAAACACAGGGCCGACAAAAATTCAGTAAAAAGTTAGCGACTCTTACCACCAAAAAGCTGCTCACCAAGCAAAACCAACAAATAAAATAGTTTATGAACGATGACCCAAAACATATGTAACAACGGCAGCAACTCTTGCCAAACAGCTAATTAAAAACAATATATTTCTTTTAACGTTTACAAATGGTTTGCGGATAACAATTCAAAAGTCAGAAATGACCAACTCTTACCAAACAACTCCTCATCACCTCTGCACCCCATAATAGGGGAGGGGAAAACCTCAACCCTCCTTCTCGGATCACAGGTATTGATTGGCACTCCTCCTTCACGAGGGAAAATATCCTAGATTTTACTCTACCTCGTCAGTGTAACAAGTGACCTATCACGCGCTGCTGTTTCTGAGCTTTCAAGTGGCCGTCTGACCATTATTTTGCTGAGATAAATATATTTTTTATAATAAAAAAAAAAACAATTTTTTCCTACTTTTTACTTTAGTGAAATATTTTGTTAAATTATATTATTATTATTATTATAAATTCACTCTACTCTAGGCTACATCACCGCGCTTCCCCCCCCCCCCCCCCCCCCCAATTTTTTTTTTATTATAAAAGATAGAGAAAAAAAGAAAATTATGATAAAATAAATGAGATAGTGCCATTTTCCGCCATCTAGCGGTGCCAAAACCATAACTTTTTTTCTTACCTCAGCCCCAACCTTGGTGGGACAGAGGTCCTTGACTCGCTTTCTGTGAAAGTCCCCCTCCGGCGCCCCTCAATTTCGAATTCCTGGATCCGCCAATAGATGACACGAAGTTTAGCTAACTGATATGTACAGTGTTCTTCGACGATAATACAGTAATAGTCTTGTTGCAACAGCCAATGTCAGTAACAGTCAAATAGCCTCTTGTCTGTAAGTCTGAAATCCCATACTTTATTTCTAGTTCTAAATGCTTCATATATTTAAATATTTTAAAATGTTACAAATTGTACACTTCAAATTTTTGAAATTTCAGAGTGTTCTAAAAAAAAATTGAACGTCAGTCACAAATTCCCGGGTGTGATAATATTTGATTTCTAAAAATCGAAATGCTTCGTATGTTTCAACATTTTACATTGTCAAATTATGATACATCAAAAATCGTTTTTTAAGTTTGAGAGTGCTATTCCGAGCGTCAAGAAGTGCTAAATTCTTTTAAAAATCGCAACCTCACCCCTAACCATGGTGGGGATGAGAGTTGGTGTGGACTCTCCTGCCTGACCAATACTTTATAAGTGCTTCTGAAGGTACAGTATATCCGTAGAACTTCCCCCTACCCTATGCTCTCAGGGCAATCACCCTTACTAAGAGTTACTAATGCATAATTAATAGATTAAGAAATTGAAATTACAATGGATCTGAATCTGATAAGCGCAACAAATAGCCAAATAAACTGGATACATTTCCGGGAGTAATAATCTTCCAGTTTGTTGACGCTTTTAACTCATTTCTAATTTTGGTTTGTTTCGTTCGTTGTTAAATTGACATAAGATTGTAAATGCATCTTCGAAACCGGTTGAAAATAAATTTTTATCAATTAATAGCTGTTTGAATTGATAAGAAAAGCATCACTTTGAGGTAATCGCCTGTAAATACGTAATAAAAATCGTATATAATGTAAAATGTGTTTTGCGTAAACTCACTCTACTCTAGGCTACAACACCACCGAAAGACAACATGCTAGGTTTAATTGTTTGTTTCTTGGCTTTCGTGTCCTCGTTGAATTATGTTAAAGGTAAGAGTTATTTCTTTTCTCAGTGTTCATCAAATTTTAGTGACTCTACTCTAAATTAAGCAGTGTACTTAGAAAAGAGAATAAGTCTATATAAAATATTCATAACAAATGGTGTAGGCCTACGTGAAGTAAAAATATTTAAGATCTTATTATGATTAAATAGATAGCTATCCCGAAAGAAGTTAACTATACCGAATTATCTTAAATAAATTTGTGATGTGCCAAGCGGCAACGGTACAAGGTATCCATTAATATCACGAGTTCCATTATCAAATTATAGTAAATAATTATTTTACAGGAACCACCTGTTATGACGAACTCGGTTGTTTTGAAAAAGGCTATCCATTCTATGACTTCCCCGTTCGTCCCATAAATTCCTTACCATCGTCCAGAGAAGAGGTTGGAACTCAATTCATCCTTCATACCCGACGGAATATTATTCAAAATGAAATCATATCCAGAAACGTGTCACACTCGATTTTGAATTCAAACTTTGACCCTTCAAACCCAACAAAGTTTATAATCCACGGTTTTCAAGACAGCGGATTCGCAAAATGGGTGACAGAAATGCATC
>NW_022723069.1:206311-212367 GCF_011630105.1 Anneissia japonica
TTTCTTTGATGATTTATTATATATAATTTAACAGTGTTAACGGCTATCTTGATTTATATTATATGTACCTATATATATATAAATATATATATATTGTTGTTTCTATTGTTATTGTTGTTTTTGTTTTATCATTTTTATTATTCAAATTCGTATTAACATTAATGAATATTATTTTTACCAAGAATATTGCCGGCATCTCATTCAGTAGTGTGCATTTGATTGGTCACAGCCTAGGAGCTCACATAGCCGGATATGCTGGGGAGAGGCTAAATGGACTTGGGCGTATTACTGGTAAGGAGTGCTATGCAATCAGGGGCAGATCCAGAGATGTTCGAAAGGGAGGCCGAAAGTGGAACCAATTTTTGTTTTCCAGACGCCCGAAAATAACCTCTGAGGCGTCAATTAATTATTTTTCTTTCTTTCTTTCTCTTATCCCTTTTTTTTATTTTTTTTATTTTTTTTTTTGACTTTCCAATAACCTCTGAGGCGTTTTGGGCGATCAATTCTTTATTTTCTTTTTTTCTTTCTTTCTTTTTTTATTTTTAATTTCCAAAAGGTGGGGGCGGTGCACGCCACACCAAATCCACCACTGGCAATGCTGAAGTGAAATGGAACTTTGTTGATTAATGTAAAGTACATCAAATTTCTAAAATAACTGGTCTTAACTTTTTAGAGGGTAAATACAACCAAATAAAGAGGAATCAGCATATTGACCATTCAAAATGAACTTCTTTTTTTTTTCTGTTTGAGTTGGTAGTTTCTCAGATTTTGAATCATGGGATCAATACTACCATCGTTTTCATTGTTCACTTTCTTTATTATTATTCAAAAGAAAGAGATTTTTATGTTTCGAAATTTTTCTCGACAAGATTTAAAGTAGACCTAACGATCCTGACAAGTAGTGGTGGTGCAGTGAAACCGATCACAGTGATTCCAAAATAAGTAATCAGCGAACCATAAATAATTACTCTTAGAAATGTCAAAATCAGAGACAGGGGTCCCTCCACAGGTGTTTAGCAAATGATAGCCTAGGCTTCCCTTTGGCGAATACGAAACAGCCATTAGTATATGCCAACTAAAATCATAAAAGGACAAAACATTGGTAACATTTTCAGTAACCGGGCACATACTTTTCTTCCCGACAGGCTTGGATTCAGCTGGGCCGTACTTTGAGTACACAGAACCAATTGTAAGATTGGACCCAACTGATGCTGTATTTGTAGATGCCATTCATACTGACACAAATTCAATCTTCCGGTTAGGTAATTATACATTCTCTTGTCATCTACTTCCTAGATTGTTATACATCGTCTTTCGGACGAGTTTCCCCCTTAGCAACATACACGGATTTGTCACTAAAGTTCTTGCGCATGTGTACTCACTAAGCTGCGGTTCATTAGGTTTTAATTTTATTTTTCTATTTTGCTCTTTCTAAACTAATTATATTTTTCATTACTTGTTTTCTTTTTAAATTTTCTTTATTTTTCTTGTATTTTTGTTTTAAGTTACAATCTTACATTTTGTTTGAACGCACCTTCTATATGTCGTGTGCCGCTGTTATAAAAGCGTTGTTCAATAAAGTTCATTTCAGTTCAGAGTCCCCAGTACTCAGCTAAAATGTAAAGTTGCGTAACTGGACTTTATTTTTGCTTTATTGTCATTCAACATCAATTTTGTTTAAGGCCTACATAATAGTATATGATTTTTCTTGTTTTTAGGTTTTGGAATACAAAAGGCAGTGGGGCATCTGGACTTTTACCCCAATGATGGACATGATCAGCCAGGATGTGATGGGAGCACATCCAGAAACATAAGCGACCAAGGGCTTATAGAGTGTAAATAAAATGATTATTTCTTACATGAAGTAAAAGATATCCATGCTCAAACACCCCTTTCCACTCCCTACACATATATACACACGAAACACCAAATCCCCATAAACTGCACGTTGCAGTCATTTGTGTTTTGTCAGAATGTTTTACTCAAATATTATAGTTTTAGCAACTCATTTTAAGATTCAAGATTAAAGATTATTTTATCGTATATTATTGGGTGTATATATGTATTTCAATACATACAGATACAAAAATACATACAAACATCGAAAATATAACAGGAAAAGTAACCTATATAAATATGGAAAAAAGATATGACCTATGTACAGTACAGAATATACAGTAAATAACAGTTAAAAGAGACAAGTGATAAAAATATTTAGATATTTGAGTTGAAATATCTTATTGCAAAAAGGTATGAAAGAGTTGAGCAGATTGTAATCTCTTTCCTAAGAATGCCATTTAAATTCATTAAAATGTTGTTACATTAACCCATTATTGCTATAGTAATTTTTTTTATTTACTTGTTATTATTTCTAAATACTGTTTTCAAAGAAGTGTTTCTGTTGATTTTTATACGTACAAAAGAAAAAAATAAACTTCGATTTGACAGAACCTAATAAATAGTCCTAGCTCTCATTATTAATTACATTATACTGTTATTGTTATTATTATTGTTATCGTTATTATTAATATTTTTATTGATATTATTATCATCATAATTTTATTACAATTCTTAGACGGCATAGATCAAATTAGCTGTAATCACATGAAAGTACTCGACTATTTCACGGAATCAACAGACGACCACCGTCAGTTCCGTGCGTTTAGTTGCCAAGACTACGAGAGCTACATTGACGGAGCATGCTTTGTCTGCGGAGCTAACGGTTGCCCACGAATGGGTCTACATGCAGATGAATACACACCTAGCAACCAACGTGTTGTTGCTTTCTTACGGACTGTGGCTGAGAAACCATATGCAGGTAACACCCATAAATATCCTGCCTTTATGCCGGACGAAGACTTAGCCAGGGGCCTCAAGGGCCTCATATCAGGCGTATCATGTCAGAGGTTTCCAAAGAGGGGAATGATAACTCTGACGAGAGCAAAGTGGGCGTGGTCGGGTGTAGTTCAAAATGTTTCAAAAGTGGTCTAGGGAAGAATCAGGGGTGACGCCAGCGGAGGGGGCCTAGCCCGTCGGGAGAGCTCTCCCATTCCCCCCCCCCCCTCGGAGAGAAAAAACACAAACAAAAAATTATCTCTAAAATCGATTAAATAAGCCTTTGAAACTTCGAAATTGTAAAAATGTTCGGGGGTTTCGCCACCCCCGGACCACTTTTAATTAAAGCTCGACCACGCCCACGTTTCTTTCGTCGGGGAAATCGAAACCCTCGTCGGGGGCATCGGCCTTCCCCTCGGGGATCTCGGCAACCCCCCCCCCCCCAGTCGGGCAAATCCTGGCGCTATCCCTGAGGAGAATCCCCCGAAAAATATAACACTTTAGGGGTTTTAAAGGTTGTTTTAGATAAAGTGAGTCTACTAATATGTAGAAAATACATTAAAAAAAAATTTTCATCAGTAGGCGTAATTGTAATAAGAGTATGTTAAAGTAATTTCATTTGGCTTTAATTAATCAATCATTATATATGAAAATTATGACTGACTACTGCAATAAGGAGCCGAGTGTGTGTTGCATCAATTTTCGATAACATGAGAGCTACATAATTGAGAATCGCAGAGTCCTTGGCGTCCAACATATTAATATTATGTGTATTAATTAGGTTTTGAATTCATCCTTAGCTACCGATGTGACGGTTGAGGTTTCCATGGCAAATAAGCCCGACGGTGGCCAATACAAAGAAAAGGGTAGTCTTCAGATTACATGGCTGGGATCAAACGTCATCACGCCTGTTAAATCATTGAGTCAGTAAGTAATTTACCAAAGTGGAAAATCATCCTACAGTTATTATGAAACATCATGTAAGAAAATAGCCTGTGAGGCGTATTGCTAACTGCCTACCGTTAAGTTTCAATCAAACATCATCAACAATTCATAGTCATCATTATGTTTAATATCAACATATATGTTATTTTTAAAGGAAAGGGGAAAATTATAATTTTTTTTTTTATAAGCTTAAATAATCTTTTATGATTAATGTAAAATCTCCTTAAAGTCTGGTTTTCAACAAATTGCTACAGTATCGTTACAATTGTTACACTTAGATCCTTTTACACACACACACCCACACAAACACCAATTTAAATGACTAATCAGCTTTGCGGTCACCTATGTTGTGTGTATGTGGTATGGGCCTATGTTTGTTTATGTCGATAGACCTTGATATGGGCATGCACATTTCAAACTATAAAATGGTTTATGTGTTCAATTGTCACTAAATAGCTGCTGTTTTGATTGAATAAATAAACAAATTTCAGAGTGAAAAAAAATGTATTTTTCTAATATCTTAATCATGATTTTTCCTTTATAGAACAGAAAAATTTGAATCTGGCCAAACCTACACATATTCCACGGTTATTCCTGAGAATCTAGGAGACATTGAGGGTATTAAATTGTGGTACAGCGACTCAACATGGAAGCCATGGGGAAAGCCAAGGATATATATTGATGTAGTGAATGTCGTTGATCATTCGGTCGGTAAAAGGTAAATGGCTTAGCTATAAGTATAAGAAGAGAATCTGCGTTCATATCATAATCATCATCATCATCATACTATAGTTATCATTATACCGTGATGCTATTAACATATAATTTCACTACAGTATTATTAATGGGTTAATATTACCATACTCATCATCTTAACTTCAATATTTTTATTCTCACTAGCGTCATTATTATTCTTTTTAAAACATTATTTTTTACAGGGTCATTTTGTGCGGCTCAGGGGTGGAGATCAAACCAGGAAAAGCAGTGACACTGCTACCGAGTCCATCGTGTTAAAGTGCAACATGAATATTCATTAAGTTGGTCTATGGATGGAAGAAATATTTACAGAGACGAGAATTACTTGAAAATGCTTAACATATTTAGAAATATTTAATTTTAGAGTTAAATTTTGATTATTGTATTTACATTTACTTTACAGTCGAATAAGTAATCACAGATCTCACCAATGGACAATTAAGTAGCGTCAATCCACCTTAACCAACCAACCAATCAGGAAATGTCCATTTATTAGGGAGTTTTCGATGCACGACGGTAACCTTAACTTTAACGTTAGTACCCAACATGCAGCGCGATAGCTCCGCCCCTTTTGTAAACAAATCGCGTGCGCAAACTCGTAACTAACGTACATCGAGCACGTAAAATCCTGAAATTAATGTACTCCGCAACGCAAAATGATAAATTATGACATCACCCGTTAACGTTAAGGTTAACGTTGTGCGGCGAAAACTGCCTATTATAGCACGGTCTCCCTTCAGTCACTGCTACGATGATTTATTTAACAATTTTTTTTATTTTATGATATCAGGCCTAAAAAAAACCTGTTGTTTATGAGGTGCCATACGCAGCAAAAGTCCATGTTAAAATTTTTATTCGTCGAGAGTCCTATCGCCGACAGTCGTGTCAGAATCGGGGTACCTTTCCGATTGTGCAAGGCAGCTAGCAACGCACCCTGATTCGTCTGCGTCTGCAACGCATTCGGGAAAGTTGAACCAGGTTCAACCTTCCCGATAGCTGTCGGCCACTGTCGCCGATAGGGTGAGCGATTATATGGAAACCGAGCTTTACCCTGACTATCGCACATAATGTGTTCCCTGAGTGGGCGGGGTCATGGGAGGAAAACCTAATGTTTGCTTGTTCCGTTTGGAAGATTATTTTAGACGTGGGGGGGGGGAGTGGTTTGCAGTTAGTCTTGGGGTTCTCCTAGCTTCGCAGAGTTTTGTTTTTTCTAGATGCTGAGAAATGCACTTACGTGCATTACGAGACTTCTATTGATGAATGAATACACACTGAATTAATAGATTTTTCCCCATTTTAGCATGGACAATTAATAATTGCGATGATGAAGATGATGATGATGATGATGATGATAATGTGATGATGATGATGATGATAAGGAGTAGAAGGTATTGTAGCAGGTGACGACAGGCTCCTGTGCAAGGTTAATTAACAGGCCCTTTGATATGAGTGTCAACCGAGGGTCGTATCCCGAGTTCGTCATCACATTTTCAATGCACACAATTGGACAACAGTAATTA
>NW_022723069.1:214152-251863 GCF_011630105.1 Anneissia japonica
AAAAACGTAGGCTAACATTTCCAAATCGTTATTTTTGTACTTTTTGAAAAGCGTACACACACTTTCAACCCCCTCCCCCCAGCGTACATTTTGTACGCGCGTGAAAATGATGAAAATAATGGATGACCTCTTAGGGATTTTAAAATATTCCAAACCTGTGCACTTAAAAAAAAATAAATAAAAAATAAGTAAATAAAGTTAACTTAAATCACAAACAACACGATAGGATATAAAGTTTGAAAGAATAATTGGTATACTGTACTGTATTTCTGAAGTGCCATTCGTTTTAGGGTTGCTACACTCAGGAGTTACAATCGATCCAACAAGGGAAAAGCACTATCTATTTCCTTACATTCCAAAAAGGAGGATTTTGGATGCTATTTAAAATTTGCTGGAGATTGAAAAATTAACTGTGTGATCAATCTGCAAAACAGATTGATCACAAAATCAGAAGCATGATCTCAAACATCAGAACCCAGCTTTTATTGTTTAAAACTGTCGGGCCCCATTGAATGAACGGTATTATAGTTTATATTATATTTTGTTTAAACAATGTCAGGGGGGAGGCCCTCGCACTTGGGGCCCTGGCGTCCCCCCCCCCGTCAGCGCCTGAGCGTGACGCCACTGATGTAACAACTGCTGATTGTAGCAACCCCAAAAACGAACGGCGCTTCAGAAAATACAGTACAAGTGTACCAATTATTCTCGCAAACTTCATATCCTATCGCGTTGTTTGTGTTTTAAGTTAACTTAATTTTTTTTATTGAAGTGTACAGTTTTTTTGAATATTTTAAAATCCTTAAAAAAATTTTAAAAAATGCGAGCGTTAATATTGACCTTGGTACAATGTAAACCTGTAATCATAATGACTACAGGCCCACGTCATGCTTGGCTGATTAGTTTTGATTTACATTTCGCAAGTCTAGTGCCATACGCAGCAAAAGTCCATTTCTAGTGTTGTTGTCAAATGCATTTCAAACCAAGGCTGGTTTTCTATTTATGTTTTGAAATAGAATTTGGAGAGGGCATTTGATCAAGTCAGACCTACATTTTGAATTTGAATTACATTTTAAAGAAATTAGAACTACATTTTGAAAAATTTGAACTACGTTTTGAAAAATTAGAATTTCATTTTGGGAAACTAGATCTACATTTTGAGAAATTTACGCCTACGTTTTGATAAATTAGACATTGAATTTTGCAATTACATTTTGATTTTAACATGGACTTTTGCTGCGTATGGCACCCCATAGTTGTTTGCCGTCATCCTCCGCCCCTAAAATTCCGAAAATTAGGGGCGGGTTTTATTTTTTTTTTTTAAGATTTTTTTTTTTATTTTAAAAAGATCAAATGAAAACCGATTTTTCATCGATTTTGGCAAGGATTCGTGATGAATGGAAATTTTTACTATTTCATTTTTTTTTTAACAAAAAAATGATTGTTTTTCCATGAAAAAATGTAAACCGCGCAGTTTTCACGATGTTTCTATGATTTTACCAAAAAAAAAAGAAACATTTTTCCACCCGTCCATATATTCAATTTTTTACAATGTGAAAGCAAACAAACGAGTGTTTTTAATAGCCTTATAAATATAAAAAGCAATTTTCATCAATATTAGTCAATATATATTGTAATAAAAAGAGACCCAACTGGAATATGACACTGAAACTCTCTGCTGTCTATGTACTCTAGATACCTTAACCAACTACTGTAGTACAATTGAAGCTTTAATCTTATTGGAGATAATTTGTCTAACCTACATATTAGTTCTGTTACTGTACTGTAATGACAATAATAATGCAATTTTTAAAAAAATAAGTTACAAAACAATGCCTTGATTTCATTTGTTGTCTCAAGATTTGAATTTGAAAATAAAAAAATAAGCAGTTTATGAAGAAAAACTTTAGAAGTGTTTTTACTCAAGTGAACACACTGAGACCAGTAACAAATCTTGAAAATATCATATGGAATTTATTTACATAATACTTTGTGTATAATGTGATTGGTCTTAAAACGTCATGTGACATACAGTAACCAATAGCCATTCTTTTACAATTTTTTCCAGTTCTCGTATTTTGCTGTACACTTTGAACTCATCAGATGAAAGTTGACTCATGAATCTAGCATACCTGAGAGGAAAACAAATAGTATTATACTGAATACAGTATCTTAACTTTGAAAACAATTAAATATACTGTAGAAATATTATTGGTTTTTAATAGGAGAAAGTTTGTTGGACAGTAAACTAAGAGAAATCCACAATTTTCTCACAGATATCAAATGATAATTTAGTAGAGTGTAAAAGATACCTAATGTGTGCCATTGGTCGTGCTGAACCAGAGAATATGGGTACAATCCAAAAAATGTCTCTTAACACGTTGGCTGTTAGCAATAAGTATACTCAACCAACAGGGTGTTGCTGAGGGCGCCAAGGACGAGTATACTCATCAAAATCAAGCATTCTAGCGTTTATTACTTTGTAGAACCAGACTCAACAGCTAGTAGTTTGGGGAAGATACATCTACACAATGTAATGTACAAATGACATACAGTATGTATGTTTGTTGTGTTATGTTGCCGGTAGTACAGTACACTCGAGCGGCACAAGTGGGGGTGCCCTTTGAACATATACCAACCCATGCAAAAAGTGGACGAGAATACTCGCACTTGGCATAGTCAATGAAAAGTGCTTTCACAGTCAACAAGTTTACTCTTTCCTTAATATTTTCCAGCCAATTTATTAAACACATCATTTTGATGATAAATTACGAGATAAAATATAAAAAAAGTATGTTTGTCCATGTAAACTTGTTTTGGCACACGGTAAGGAGCCTTAAAATAAAGGTCTGGCAGTCAACAAAGTCATTTTATCCTGCAGACTCATTGTTACTGTGTACATTGTGAAAGTTGAAAGGTACAAAATGCAAACATCTCAGGGCATAGTACAATCTCAATATCAAATCTCCCTCTACAAGACCCCTAGAATTAGAACTTCTCCAATTGAAGACCACCTCCAATTAAAGACCACTTTTCTGTGGTCCCATATTACCAAGATGTCTTATCTTTATTATTCCCAAAAGTAGTCTTTAATTGGAGGGAGACCTGTTTTTATGTTTTATCCATGCCCCACATAGCTCAATTAATCAATCAATCAAATCAACATTTATTTCTTTCACAATATAAAGGATAAAAAAATAATTATTAACAAATATTTAACGTATTACATGTATATACAATGTTTTAGTAAATATAAATTAAATGGAAAGAGGCAAGTGCCCTGTAAGTAAAATTAATTGGAAACAAATTCCAATTAAAACTTGTGATGGGCTAGCCAAAAAAGATTTTATAGTAAATAAAAAATAGATATATAATTAAAGAAGAACTATAAAGACATATAAACATAGAGGAAGCACAATTAATTGATGTAATTCATAAATCATTAAAAAAAAAAAACACGATTAAGTATTACATTAATTATAATTTTAAAGAAGGTATTTTTTTAAATTTGTATGAGAAAAGTTTGTTTGTGTTGGACAATGTTATATTGTTAGGAAGATTTTAGCTGTCAATATAGTATGCTGGTTTTTTTTTTGGTTTTTTTTTTTAAGTACAAAAAAAAACATAATAAAAAGTTGAATAGCAGCTAAATGTGTTACTCTTTTACTTGTACAATAACATAATACAGGTCTGCCTCTAATTAAAGACCACCTCCACCTAAAGACCAGTCTTTTCAGTGATCCCAAATTAACAAATGTCTCTATTTTTATTATTCTACTATAATTAAGAGACCAAAGCTGCTAAAGACTATGAAAATCCAGGTCCCAAAAGTGGTCTGAGGAAGACCTGCATATAGCAAAGACAACCTACTTCATTCCATATTTTAATTCTCTTAAATTTTTGTTTGTATAAAAGCATACAATAAAAGGTAAAACAATTGACAAATCTTACCTTCGAGAAATGCGTATTCGTCAGTCAGATCCACTGAAATATCTGAAAATTAGAAGGAAGGGGAGATACTAATAATGTACCAGTTCTTTACATAGCTCACACCACGAAGATATACTGTACGGACTCCTTTGACGAGGCAGAATTTTAAACATGTTGTAAACATGTTGAAAGTGGTAACCATTTTATCAACCAACATATGAAACCTGGTAGGCAACCAAACCCAGAAATGAGCCTAGGTCAAGTGTTTTTTGTTTTGTTTTTTTAAATCCTGGCAGACCAATCAGTACTGGTCTCAAATGTCTCTGTGCACTGTGCTCCATGCTTACCTTGACACAACAAATTTTAACGTATCATGTTAGTGAGGTTTTCAACAAAAATTCATTACCGATATCTTTTTTCTGTATTGTTTTTCGTTTGCCTTTTGCAGTTTGCACATATGCAGACCTTGTGAAATGATGCAAAAACATCTCCTGTGAAATAGGGAAAAAAAATCAAGTAGTCAAGAATTTAAAAAGTAAACTTCATTTGTAAAACAAGTTGATCAGCTGATCAAATAATAGCAAACTAGTGGTAGCAAAGCTGGACTCGATGACCTGGCCAACATACAAACAAATCTATCTGTACCTTATTTGCAGTGGTGTTATGTAATATTAGTATGTAATACTGTACCCTCTATAATACAGTAAAGTAATATACTGTCTGTAAAAATAATAATTTTTTATGTTTGAAGAGTGTGTAAAAATAAGGATAAAATAAGAACATTTTGAGCCTGAAATCAGCCCAAAAATAAGAACACTTTGAGCCTGGGCAAAATTGTGCTGGTTCTTATATAACGAAACAAAAGTGTAAGCAAGCGCATTGAAGGACCATGTGTTGTGTTTTTGGAAAGCATAATAATGTAATAATAATATGAAGGCTAAACATAGGGATATGATTAAATAACTGTAGGAGCAGTCAGCAGCGCGATTAACATTTTGACAGCAAAAGTATACTAAGCATTAAATTAAACAAATAAAATGTAGGCCTATAAATGATAAAAATAGAGTAAACGGGACATAACATATGTAAAGGCAAAAATAATAGTTTTTGCCTTTGCCAAAGGTAGCTGGAATCTATTATACTTAAATAAAACTGGACAGTCATTTAGAATAATACTGTAGGCCTATTTATACAACAGTACTTTACAATATCGTCGCTCACATCACAAACTAACACAATCAAAGTAGATTGTGTTAGTTCATGAAATAAAAAAAGTGCGTCAAAATACGCGCTGTTGTTGTTAAGGACTTTTTGTGTGGTAAAGAATACAAAATTGCCTGACAACCAATACACGCTCGTTTTGACGCGCTACTGTGATTTCACGAACTAACACAATCTGCTTTGATTGTTTTAGTTCGTGATGTGAGCGACGATACGTTGACCTACTGTACAAAACCCATGACACGTAAAATAAAATGCTTTCTTAGGATGCATTATGAAATTGTCAAGTATGAGGTTACATTTTAAGCACTCCCACAGTACTGGATGGGTCAAGGACACTGGACTACAACCATTTAAATGTCACAGAATCATTGTTTTATGCCACGAAATCACTTATTCGTGTTACAAGTAAAATCAAAATATACTACAGTAATTATGTGCATTTCGTTACTCTTCTTCAAACGTAGTAGAAAAGCATAAACACAAACAGAAGCACCAGATTAACACAAAAATATACAGCATGTAAGTTAGGCTTGTAAGCAGGCGTTGGAAACTACCTGTTTTATCCTATTGGATGGTCGCACAAATTGATACAGGCTTACAGTATATTCGCCGAATGCTAGCCGAATGATGTAGTCTCGAAATGCTAAGGTCGCTGCCAAATGAAAAAGTCGCGCCGCACAACAAATGTGCTGAATACATAGTCATCGCCGAATGAAAACTTCGCCGCCACGTAACAAATGCGCCGAATGCAATGGGTCGCCGAATGGTAAATGCGCAACCGAATGCTATAGGCGCCGCAGAAGGCACTGTGGGGGTTCCATACGAAACGACCTGGGCCGAAACGACCCTGGCGGGCCAAATCGACCCAGGCCGAATCGACTCAGGGCCGAAACGACACTACACCAGATAATAGGCCTGGCCTATACTGGTACTGCTAATTATGTATGCTTGCTTTTGCGTTTGTTTGGTTGGGGTTGGGGAATGAAATAAAATAACATTAAAAAAAGATTAAAAGAGACCCTTCCTGCCTTAGTCTAGATTTCTGCTCCCATAATATGCCTAGCCTAGTCCTACTAAAACCTAAATTACGGAAAAAACTGGCTCTAAGCTCCTAGTCTATGTGGGCCATGCTAGGCTATGTGCTAGGCAGTACCTCCTTGGCCTACTACACTAGGCCTACTACTAGGCCTACTACTACTCTACACACGCGTGCCGGGACGGGTGAATTTCGTCCTCTCTTTATCTTACCGTAGCTTTCGCAATGAGAACAACCGAGTCTTGGCTTGCTAAAGTTACATCAGGATCTGTCTTAATTATATGTTTAATTCTTGTAAGTGGAAGTCTTGATATTCTGTTTGGTTTTTCATTTTTGTCACATTCACCTGTGTCGTTCGTTTCTATCTCTTCGGGTTCATCTTCAACTTCCATTTCCCGGGCTTCGTCGGTGGCGGTGGCGGCGGCCATGTTTCCATAACCTCTACAAAAACAACTGTCAATGCAGTATTTATATATGTCATTTTAAATACTTTTATGTGTTTTATAAATGAATATTTATTTTTTATTTAAAATTTGAAATCAAAATATGTATTTTTTATTTCAAATTAAGGAAATTATGTCTACATTAGGTAAATTTAACATTTAGATTTAAAGCCAAATGGATATTTGCACGCTAAATTGCTCTCTAAAAACAAAAGAAACATGTGATTTAAGCCTGTTGATTTCTATACAGTTTGACGCACACGTTTACGTGTAAATAGACACAACAATATCTCCAGGGTTACGCGTGACGCGTGACGCCGACATTCTTTTCCTGATACCATGACAACATGATCTTATTCTTCATACGATAATTCAGCATATTATAATAACGATTGTAGTAGAAGTCATTAGGTGATGAATAAAAAAATTGAATTTGATGAGGCCTACATCTTCCTTGCCTGTTGGAATACATATCACAGACATCTTTTAATATTCGAGTGAAGTAATTGTCATACATGTATTTTGTAATGCTTTTTTAGGCCCTGGCCAGGTTATCGACTGCTGCTTGGTCCCAGTGCCCACGGGAGTGCCCAAAGTTAATCTGACCACTGACCAAACAACAAATATCACTATAGGACCGACTTTTTATCTATAAAGGTTAGATGTCAGTCCATCTCTGACATCTACTCAGTTACCGTTTGTTCATCAAATTCAATATTTTTATTCATCACCTAATGACTTCTACTACAATATGATCTCGTCTTCCGCAATCACGATTCAACGTTTTGCTATTTTCTCTTAATAAAGAAATACAGGTACACTACACAGGCACGTCCCTGAATGATCAGGCAGAACATTTCCTTCTGCACTGAATTTAAATAATTTTAGTCAAGACATGCTCAGGTTGTGTTTAAAAATGATTGACTCCAGAGAGATTCCCCTAGACCCCGCAGTGGCGGCGCCACCGGGGTTAAGCCCCTCCCCCATCGGTCAAGCCCCCACTCCCCACATCACCCAAAGCACGTCGGGCAGTCGGACCAAAAAAAATAAGCCTAGTTTTCCCATTCCAGCCATTTCCGGACATCTAGAAGTCACAATTTTAAAGAAAAATCACACCCTCTCCCATACCGACCCCTGGCTCTGGCCTTTGGCCCTCAGATAAGCTGCGCGCTATAATAGTTACACGTCCCATAAATACCTGTCTCTTATACTAAATTATATCCTAGAGCCGCCACTGCCCCCACAGGGTTTTCTCATTGCCGGGCACGGCAAGTCAGTGACAGATCTAACGAAAATCGTAAAATTCCCCTGTCAATCCTTGGCATTTATATATTTTATTGTTCATTTCTTGTTTGTATACTGTCGTATTTTGCCGAAAATAGGTAAATCAAATCAAATCAAATCAAACTGATGTTGTACAGTATAGGCCTATTTCATAATAATTGTAGGCCGCTATTGAATAACTTGACATATAAAGGTATATTTCAGAACCAACTACGTGGTGTAGCTGGCATTTAGTATAGGCCTCTTCGCCATGCAACCCTTCAAACAATTGTACCGTTTTTAGGCTATGCTTGATAATTCTGCAGAAAGGCTTAAATTGTGGTGATCGATTTTAGTAAAATCAGGTGACTGACCCGTGTAGAATCATTAAGGACCTTTCGATTTGTGCGACGACGACGCGACGCTAGAACGGAATCACTCATGCATGACCGTCCTACCTGGCGTCCTATGTTCTCTGCATACGTAGATTTGGCCAAATTGCGTCCCAGAATCTGCTTGACGAGGTGACCTTAACGTTCTTGCATGCGCAGATGACTTTTAGTGACGTCATTACGTTCTACGCCCTACCATCGTCGTGCAATCGAAATCTCCCTATTAAAACAAAAGTGGAGGTAACATCTAACTAATGTTTACTGGCTTAACATTGCACATTTGGCTCTTTAGGTTGCTTGACGGTTGTTTAATGATTACGAAAAGGTTTTACCCAATAAATTTATTGATTTTTTACTCGTTTAAAACTGGTTTTATAATAATGCATCAAAGCAATCGTTATAAATGGGAATTAAACATTATTAATTGTTATTATAATAAGTATTTTTTGTGAAGTAGTACGGTAGCCTATCTTAAATTTATTCTTATTTCTATTAGGCCTATAGATAGGCCTTATCGTAACTGTGATTATATTAATGCGTTTTTATGCAATGGCTCAAGAGATGGAAATAATGTCGTTTTTCCGAAAGTCGATGTTGATGAAAATCAGGTGAAATATGATAAGTAAAGTATTACATGGTGCAATGTTTAAATAATATGTTGTTTTTTGGTTTTTTTCTTCTTTTTTTTCGATCGGCGTTAGCGCTCAAGGTTATATTAAATTTTTCATTTAAATTGAAAAATGAATAACACCAATTTCATTACGCAACGGCACGCGGCCATGATGATAGCAACAAGTGCGGATCCAGTAGGAGGGAAAACGTCCCCCACCCCGTGCATTGCCACTAAATCTTAAAATTTCAATGCATAATGAAATTAGCGCTACACACTATTCTGAGTTGTGCCCCGCGTTTAAAAAATTCTGGATCCGCCCCTGAGCAAACAACCAAAATTATAAATAGTCTTAATAGCTTGGTGGTCCGGCCGGCATTAGTGTCCGATTATGGACTTGCCAATCAAAGGTCATAGGGTCGCATTCACACAAGAAACATGCAAACGTCGATTTATCGAAAAAAAAAAAATAATGCGCGCGGGACGCATTATTTTTGTCCCGCGCGTCGTGCAAGTTGGTTCGCTCATGCAGTCTGACGTGAAAATCGAAGAAGTAGGCCTACATGATTACCATGATAATTTCTAAAATTTCAGTATTCCTGCCTCTCGAAATACAAAAGAAGAAGAGTTTTCTTCTTGCCTACAACACAGGCTCTTCGATCGTTCGTGGCATTGGCCACAAGAGCACCAGTTTAAATTATCGAGTTTCCACCTGCTCCTCATCGACGTTTGAATGGTAATTATGTGCTTCTTCGATTTCAACGTTATCTTCATGTCTTTGCGGTTTGAATAAAAAAAAAACCCCTTGGCTTATGTTCGGCCATTACCAGCTTCTTACAGCCGATGACGGTACTGACAATACATAGGACTTGATATGCATTAGCGGTTGTCAACAAAAAAGGGACAACCATGGTTAAAGCATGCACGCAAAGATCGTACGCGGGGAATACGGTACCCAACGCGGCGCTATTTACACGATCTGTTGTTACCTCGCCAGTGACGTAACGGTAAAATCTTATAATCCTATAGCTTTATGGAAAATTGCCAAAAACAAACTATTTTAAAGTTGATTCTATGGCATATAAAAAATCCCTCCAGAAAAAAAAAAAATCATCTTTCTAGGATTTCACCCAAGTTTCCTATAAATAAACGTAATTTTAATTACGAGGAATTTTCAGATTCTCCCAACAATTTTAAGCAAACACTTATTTTTGTTTTCAGGCTGGTGAGTTTTCCGGAACAGATATAGTGAAACTGCGTTCGATAATCAGTTCCCTTCCTGGTTTGAGCCCCATTCCCGGCAAAATTTCAGTTGTTAAGAAAAATCTGATTTTTTTTTATATAGGCTTAGGCCTATGTTATAAAGATTTATTTATAATACGAAATTGATAGTTTAACTGACTTTAAGCATTCCTAAACATCAAACAATTTAAAATAAGACTGAGAATTTGCTTCTTTTTTTTTTTAAATAAACGCGGATTAAATTTCAGAAAATAAAAAGTACAATATTTACCCACATGAAGTCAAAAAATATTATTGTAGAATTCAAAAACTACGGAAGCTTAAAGTGACCTTCCGCGTTTCCGAGTTTCCAAGATAATTATCATGGAAACATGGAATAAATACTTATTAAGACGTCTTTCCGAGATAATTTATCTCGGAAAGACGGATTTATGTGTATAAGAGCATACTGCCACAAGCTGAAGTAATCTTGACTACGCAGCGTGTATCGAGGTCATGCAGCCATTTTGTTTTGTCAAGTATTTACAAGTTTTCTATTCGATCCGGGTCGTCTTCGTTAAGTACGGTAGAGTTTTACCGCTGCGCAGGTGTGCGTGGTTTAACGAAGGACGTTCTATTATCAGGACGTTAACATCATTGTATAGGCCTACTAAAAATAAAATTCTTCCAAGTAGGCCTACAGATACTAAAGTAGGCCTATTTTTATATTTACCTATATAGCAGTATATAGGCCTACCTAATAACTGTAACACACGATCAATCAACATTACCAATACATACATCAATTTATATTGTGTACAATAAATTCATTGTACCATCTTTATTTATTTTGGTAATCTGAATATTTAGATAGGAATTTTATGACCATACCGGTATTATAGGTTTGTGGAGCATCATATTACATCATTGTATATATAATTGAATTGATATTTATAGTTTGTGTATTTTATCTGGTTTTATGTGATATTGGATTGGATTTATTCGGTGTAAACGCCAAGGTACCCACAAAAGTTTGAAGAAGATATTCCAAGCGGCGCTTCTGGTGGTGTGACCGAACAGTACATCTGTAATCCCCTACACTTTTCCAAACTTATACTGTGTGTTCTTTAACGGGCACATGAGCCATTACGGAATACGGTGCGTTATTGAAAAACACAAGGACAGCAGCGAAATAAAATAAAGACGGATTTATGAATGACTCTATCCGTAAATGTGAATGCGAAGCTCCGACCAATATGGAAATTTAGTGGTTTTAAATGGTTATTTATTCATTTTAGGGTATACAATAGGGCCTATAAAATATATTTAGGCCTAGGCCTACATTTTTGTTCTTCCCGACGGATGTGATCATTTTTCCCCGGGGGGCCCTGGCCCCACCACTATTTCCGAGCCAGGACCCAAACCGGAGTAGGGGATACCTCGTCGAACCCTTCTCAGCACCTGAGTCTCGGCCAGCGAGTCGAACTCGTGTGCCTTCATAGGCCTAGCTAATAAACTCACTGACACATGAAAAGAAAATAAATTGAATTAAACAAGTTTTTTAAAATTTGTCTGAAAATTATATTTTAACTTTTTAATTTACTGTAGGCATAGTGATTTTCATTTTTTTTTTTTGTGAAATATGAATTTTAACTCTTTATTTTGTATAATTTAAAAATAAATATACTGTACATTTAAACTGACTCAAATGATTCTGTAATTTATACTTTTAAACTCTTATTTGATATATATTTTTTACTGCTAGTTTTAGTGTGTAGAACGTTTTTAATCACTATTTTGCAGTTGTTTTGTCAGTTTTATGATATATTATATGTCCTGTGTTTGCAAAGACCCCATTGAAAATATTACTTCCGTGCTTTGCTGGGAGCGTCATGGTTTTGTGCAATTTGTTCAAGCTAAGCTGTTGACAGTATTTTGTAAATTGTTCGTTTTCTTGTGTGTATTTTATTATTCTGATTATTACGAATAAATTCAATACATCAATCAATAAATTATCCTTGTGTAATTAAAATACTGTATGATTCACTGACTCCCCTCACAGTTGACCTGTTCGCACAGCTTGGAGTCGCACAAATAGTATACGTACTGTTGATTACATCCGCTCGAGCCTGTGTGGTACCGTGTCATCACCAGGTTACGTTTATTTAGTGCATGGTGACGAATTTGCAATTCATTCCCCGAGTCGAATCCAAGAAGAGGAAGGAGGAAAGAGTGCAGCAATTATGATAAAGGACATACCAACTAAGGTGAGGCGTATAGGCTAATCAACAACCATTATAAATATATCATGAAAACCAACTTTCTGAATAATGTTATTAACATATTATGCTAACAAAATTGGGCATGCCTCCACGAGGAGGCTAGGTAGGCCTCCCACTATCCATCAAGGCCTGGATTGGTGTCAAAGCCTCATGGTTGTTTGGCAGGACTGTAATACTTCTTGGTTGGTAGGCCTTAGGATCTAGGCCTAGTAGGTAAAGATAAAACAACAAATATGCCTTTTTTTTTATACAAACTTGTTGTCCTTTTATTAGGGCCACACACGCTTTTCATTAGTTGATATTCGTGGTTTATTAAATATTATAGCTTGTACTCTTGCTTTAGTTGGCCTAGCCTACTATTGTAGCCTGGCTAGACCTCTACCAAAGATACTAGAAATACAAGATATACAAAAAAAGTGTTCCACCGAAATGCATGGTGGGAATACGAAAAATGGGACGCCCCCTACAGCTATTAACATATTATGCTAACAAAATTGGGCATGCCTCCACGAGGAGGCTAGGTAGGCCTCCCACTATCCATCAAGGCCTGGATTGGTGTCAAAGCCTCATGGTTGTTTGGCAGGACTGTAATACTTCTTGGTTGGTAGGCCTTAGGATCTAGGCCTAGTAGGTAAAGATAAAACAACAAATATGCCTTTTTTTTATACAAACTTGTTGTCCTTTTATTAGGGCCACACACGCTTTTCATTAGTTGATATTCGTGGTTTATTAAATATTACTAATGCTTGTACTCTTGCTTTAGTTGGCCTAGCCTACTATTGTAGCCTGGCTAGACCTCTACTCATTATGACTCTTATGAGTCCTATTCGCACGGTAGACCTAGCCAATCAGCATTTGACGTTTCATGACGTCTAAATGTGCGAATAAGTTCTTATTCCCAATTAGCACAGTACATCGTGAATTAACAGTATTTAACACGGTATCGTCTCAAAAGGTTTAATGACCTAAATATTTTACGAGAAACTTACTTAATTTGTTACGGGAATACCTAATCGAACCGAAATACCTTTTTAGATATCATACAAACATTGTCTACCGTGCAAATAGTAAATAATACATTATTCGCACGGTAGACGTAGCCAATCAGCATCGTAGAATGTAATGACACTGTCTTTAAAAAAAAAAGTGCCAATATTAAAAGTTTTCTTCTTTGTTTGGCTTCTGGCAGTGTTCACAATCACAAAAGCAGCCATGAAAGAAGCCTGATGTCAATAAAGGTCAGTCAGGCATTTATTGACTATGTACAATTCATTTGTTGATTTCATTAAAGAAATTTCAGGACGAAAATAACCTTGTTGTAGAGTACTGTACATACAACAATCTTTCGACAATTATCACAGCTCCCATGGTCTCTAAGCGCTATGTGCTTTGTGTATATAATTAGGCCTACAATCAATGTATCCAGTAGCATTTCGAAAAACACTCCCACACATTGGAAAAGGTCCAAAAGGCAGTGAAGAATGTACATCAATATAAATCTTATTTTCCAGTACAGTATATAGTACAGTACATATATTCGGTGGCGGATCCAGGATTTATTATGGTAGAAAGGGATTAGGAGAGACATTTTTGGAGATGTGCGCGTCTACAGGTGCTAAGTGCAGCACGACTGCAGCCCACAAAATTAAAACCCTATTAAAACTGCACATAAAATTGAGTAATTTTGCATCATTTTAGCATTCTCTCATCCTCCTCTGTTCCAATTCCCATCATGGTTGGTGCTAAGTAATTAATTTTCTTTTGTTTCCCCATTTAATATTTTTGAATGGAACAAAAATCAGTATCACTACTAGGCCCTATGATAGGGGACTATAATATCCAAGTACATACTCCACAAAGGCTTTTTTCATGGCAATTTATCAAGGATTGCTTAAGAAAAGAGTAAAAGGTCTGCAGACACAATGCTAAGCTAGGACCTATTGCACTTCAGATAGAGTTATCGAATCGACTGTCTGTGCTGTGCCCAACTCATATGGTATGCCATGAAATAATTATTATACAGTATCTCTATCTACAACATTCTACCGTGTGAATAAATTTTTTTCGACAATTCGCACGGTTCCGTGCGAATTAGCTCTTATGAGTCTTATTCGTACGGTAGACCTAGCCAATCAGCATTTAAGGTTTCATGACGTAACGGCTGTCATACACCGTGAGAATAAGTTCTTATTCCTAATTCGCACGGTACCGTGCGAATAACCTCTTCTAGGAAAAGGCCATACCAAGGTGGTAGGGAATGTGGGAAAGACAAATGGCGCGTGTTCCCACAGTATCAAATTTCATGTGACAAAAAATTTAATATGCTTATATTTGGGTGTAATACTAAAATAGGACGTCAACACCCATATATATGGGCACATCACACAAATTTTGTCACCTAAGTTACATTTGATATTGTGGTGGCGGACAAAGGCTTATTATTACACTCTTATTAGTCTTAATAATTGATTATTGCATCATTTCTATTGTGTCTTGCCAAGGAACTCATATATCGAAGGAGTTTGAATATGTACTGAAAGTGGAAGTCATATAGGTACATTTATTTATTTTGCCATAAATGAGCTAAGCCTAGGGCCTAGATTAAGGCTCTCTTTTTGCATTTCATTATTGTTTGTCTATATGATGACAAAAGATACAGATATATGATGATAATGAACATTAAAATAAAATGACAATAGTATTAGTAATTCATTATAAACAGGTTATGTTAATAGGCAAATATAATAACCAAAAATTTGAATATTTTACTAGTTAAATCATCATTACATTTACACTAAACACACTTGTCACTATGTATTATCTTGAGTACTGTACAAAAGGTAGAAACTGGCTTGGAATTAACTTCCTCCACCATGCTTTGATTGCAAGTTGCATTTGAATTAAATTAACTCTAGATTGCAGTTACCAGGCGGATCCAGAATTTTTCCCAACAAGGGGGGAATTGGGTACAACATTCAGAATAGATAAGTGATTAGCACATATTTCTATATATAACATTGGCCGTCGTTAAAACCATGCCCACCTGCGCAGTGGTAAAATCCTACTTAATGAAGACGACCAGTCAAATAGAAAACTGGTAAATGCTCGACAAAACAAAATGGCCCATTTATACCTGTATGCATTAAAAATTTAAAATTTAGTGGCAGAACAGGTGGGTATGGTACGTTCCCCTTTGCACCCCTACTGGAGCTGGGCCTGGTTATCTGCACGCCAATAATTAGATATAGAAGTCTAATCTTCGTCAAACAAACAGACTGCAACAGTCCAAAATGTGTTTCCATGAATAAATAAACTGTCGTTATTTTTGTTATATCATTTTGCAGATATTCAATGACATATAAATTGAACGTAGTATCATTTATGCTTACTGTATCTATGGCATTATTGAAAATAATTGAATTGCAATTAAATAAATTAAAGACTTCCCTTCTTCAACACAAAGGAGTTTATTTGATTATCTACTAGGATTCATTTCATTATTGTGGCCTTGCAGTATGTACAGTAAATTCCTCTTGTTTGAAATTTTAAAATACTGAATCATGCAAATGCTGTAAATATTAAAATTATTGACTGCATCATATTGATTAAAACCATCTTTCTTACTGTACTGTATGTAGACTTTGATTTGGTTTGTTAATAATTAATGTTCTTAATGTGTTGTGTAGAGTAACTGTGTGTTTGCTTTGTGTAAAGAATGCCTTACCCCTCATTATTAAAAAAACAGTGATTAATTTCTCTACTTATGGCTAGTAATTTAGGAAATGGCACTCTTAAAACGTTAATGCAATTTTCTATTCCGGCTGGCTGCATTAACTGCTTCTTATAATAATAACTGATGCAAACCTTCCTTATAGCAAGTACTGTACCTAGAAATCATCTAAAAATAACAAATTGTTTAAATCTTGTCTTAATATAACTGAATAATAAATAAAACATTTTTTTTTTAAATAATCTTCCTACAGTAAATACAATAAAATCTTAAACTTAAAACTGCTAGGTCATATTCGTAAAATATTGTTGGAAAAAAAATTTAAATAAAATGATAATCAATAAGATGAACTGGTGTAGATGTTGCAGTGCCTAGAGTCGGATCAAGAGGAGCATGCCCCCCCCCCCCAAAAAAAAAAATGAGATAGGAAGAGCAGATAGAAAAGAAAAAATAATATTGAAAGCACTGCATGCTATAAGCATTGTAATTTGTGTACTCCTATTGATTTTATTCTACAATATACTACAGTAGACACCCCATTAACCCCACTTCGCATGTCATATCCATGTACCCAGATTTTTCTGTGAATCTACAGTACTGTACATCTGAGGCTTGTAGGCTGATTGTACTATCCAAACCCACCAGCTCAGCAGTTGTTTTTACACTGTATTTTATAGTATGTGACTGGCTCTGGCAAAACCATCCGTTTGTTAGAAATATTCAAAATTGAGTTTTTGGTAGTTTTATTTAGATTCTGCATGAATGCATTCTTTTTTAAAACATTGCTTATTTGTTGGAAATTGGTTGAGTACCAGGAAAGAAATGAATATTTAATCAAGGACTTTTAACTGTTACCAGGATAGGAAGCTGGCTGGATTAAGCCGTCCAGCTTGAATTAGCCTTATGTTCGGTATTGTTATGCAAATGAGCCAGATAAGTACAATCTGCACATGCTCAGAAAATCAAAACTTTCCTTAGCCACACCATGGCCACACTGCGTATTGGCTAGGCGTACAGCTAGGCCTAGCCGAGAATTACGGTACGGTAAAACAAAGCAAAATAAGGGTACTAATTTCACTTGGAATGCAAATCAATCATACTTACACACTTAAAAACAAACTAGTCTACCAATAAAATCACCTGCAAGTTAAGATATAAGGCAAGTACAGTTATGTCTACAAATTTGATTTTAAATTGATGTGATTAATAATAATATAGTTCTTAACCGTTCTGAATCAACAGAACGAGTGGCTGTCATTGACTACCACAGTAGTTGACAAGCTTCAACAGTGCAAAACAAAAGAAGGTCCCTAGAGGGGGAAAATATGTTAGCTGACCTTATATTTCACTTTCACATTCCTTGTTTTTGTTTTCTATTTTAGTATTAGCTAACCGTCTAATTACTTACTTATCTTCTCTTTTACTTTCATTCTACGCTTCCTTACTTTCCGTGATTCCTATTTACCTACCTTTTCTTTCTTTAGTCTCCCTTTTCCTTTTAATTACCTTTTCTTTCCTTTCCCCTTTCTTTCTAATGCCTCCTTATGCATTGCTGCTTTAGCTTAAATTACCTTTGTAATATTTCCTTATCTTTCTTCTTTTTTTTTGTTTCCTATGTAACCTTGATTTTTCTTGTATTTTCTTTATTTCTTTTCCTTCCTTTTCATTTCTTATGCTTATTCATACATATCTCATTTTATTTTATCTTAACGTTTCTTTCATATCCTGATTCTTTCTTTCTTGTCCTTTTCTTTCTTTTTACCATTTCTTAGGTTGCTTTGAATAACCTTTCTTTTTCTTTCTTATAATTCGTTCTTTTCATTCCTTTTTCTTTCTCATATTTACTTTTCTTTCATTTTCTTTCTTTTGGTTTTAGTTCTTTCTTTACTTCTTTCATTCTGTTTTTTCTCACACCTTTCGTTGGTGTTTTTGAATATCCTTTCCTTTTCTTTCTTATGTTTCATTCTTTTCTTTCCTTTTTCTTTCTTATATTTTCTTTTCTTATCTTTCTTTCTTTATCCTTCCTTCCATATAATTAATTCCTTTCTTATAATTCCTTCTTCTTATTCTTTCCATTTCATTCTTATACCTTTTCATAGGTGTCCTTGAGTATCCTTTCATTTTCTTTCTTATGATTCGTTCTTTTCATTCCTTTTTTTCCTTATATTTACTTTTCTTTTCTTTTCTTTCGTTTTCTTTTTTCTCGTTGTAGTTCTTTCTTTTCTTTTCTTTCATTCTTTCTTTCTATTAAAATTAAAATGAAGTTATCAACTTACTAGTGCATTAAAATTATTCATATACTTACTACTATATAAAATTAAAGTGTATTGCTCACAACGCCAATATTTGGATTTTAATACGCGTTTTCCACAAATCGGTAGACATCTTGAAGTGATGACAAACAGCCTAAGTCAGTGGTGCATAACAAACAAAAATAAGATAAGCTAGGCCTAGCTGCTGTACGCCTAGCCGATACGCAGTGTGGCTAAGGAAAGTTTTGTTTTTCTGAGCATGTGCAGATTGTGCTTATCTGGCTCATTTGCATAACAATACCGCACATAAGGCTACTGTAAATCAAGTTAGACGGCTTAAACCAGCCAGCTTCCTATCCTGGTAACGGTTAAAAGTCCTTGATTTAATTCATTGGATATATCAACCATGTAGGTTTTGAGAAAACAACTTTCAAGGATTCTAAAATCAATAGATTATTATTAAGATTTGTATTTTTAAAATAATTTTGATATACATTTCAGTTAGATTTAATGATCGATATTATTGCAAATTGTTGTTCAATATAAATGATGTTCAAAATTCTGATTTTTAAACATTTTTAGTGCTTCTGCAAAATTATAAGATTGCGACCGATTTTGCGGCAGATTTTGCCAGAGCCAGTCACATATAATTAACTCAACATTTTACATTTCTTACTGCCATAATCATTATTCATTAAAATTATAGGCTTACATTTGATTTTCATTAAGTACAGAGTGATTACTCCATTCATTATTCATTGAAATTACAACTACTTTTTTTTTTTCATTGTATGTACAGGCTGATTTTACCAAGGAGTTGAGTGATGCAGGTGATAAACTTGTTGTGGTGGACTTCTATGCACAATGGTGTGGACCGTGCAGAATGATTTCCCCTAAAATAGAGGTAATGTTAGTGCACTTTGTTTTGTGAAAGAAACAAAATATACTTCCCATTTGCACTCTTCAACTCTAAAATTCCATATTACCTGTAGCTTTACGTTGTAATCTTCACTGGCTAGGTGAGACTTTTTTTATACATTACAGTACATTGTTTTGCAAACCCGCCCCCCCCCCCCCAAGATGCCCCCCACCCAAGATGATTTCGAATAAAAATGAAATTTAATTTTTGACCAATTAGTGCACCCCTCGCCTCGAAAAAAATGGTTATTCTCTACCCAGGATTGTAAATGGGTACCCAGGGGTTCACTACTGGGGAAGAAAAAGGCGGCGTAGAAAGGAACTGTCCACCCTACCACATAATACCGCTGTTTAGTACGATGGGCTAACAGCTCATTCCCCTACGTGAATGTGGGACTACCTTTACCTTTATTACGCCCACCGCTGCCTTATCAAATCTCCAAAAGTTTGTCCTTATTATATAAATTTAAACATCCCATACACCTGTTTACATTCAATAAATGTAAACAGGTGTATGTGTTCAAAAAATAAAAAAATAAGTTTGCGAAACAATTTACTGTATAATAAAATCTTGTCCTAGCTATAAAAAAAAAAGTGTTAAGTTTAAAAAATTTCTGCTAAGTATTAACATTACAGCACTTTTTTTCAATTTACTTTTATACTGTGATACCTTTCACTTACTAATCTTCATCCTTGTTATTGGCCCTCTCAATGCCTTCGATCTCTTTCATAAAGTAAATAAAACCATTCCAAAGTTTAACACAAGAACAACTTATCGAAAACACCTTGCATTTATCAGACTTTTGATCATTTTTTTAATCTGCTTTATAAATTTGTGTATTATGTTCTTGTTATGTGGAACTCCAAAGCAATATCCTACAGTACCTCTTGATAAGGGCCACAACATTTATTCAAAATATAATCTCTTTAAAATTGCCAATGTGCTCATGGAAGCAAAAAATCTTGGTTGATGTTTCATTTCATTTATTTGCTCCAAAGAACATTAAAACTGACAAACACAAACAAACGCAAAATTACAGAGAGAGGAAAAAAAAACAGGATTGCCAAAATCCAAATCACTGTCTAGTGGCTCTACGATGCCAATTACAACTAAAATTAAATAGCAAGTTTTAGTGTTCCACTGTTTGTTCCGTCGTCATTTATATTACCTTCTTCTTATTTGATTTTACTGCATACAAGCTTAAATACATTTGATCTCCCTAACCGCTACCTGTCTTGTGCTGAATTTGTTTCTTTTTTCTCTTTTCCAACTTCCTGGATCGGACTGTCTTAGATTCCAAAAAAGTAATACTTATAACAATTTTGTGGCATCCTAAAGCTACATTCAGCAATTATTATAATTGTTTCTTCAAAAATGATTACTTTCCTTGTGTTTGTCGCAAAACATTGAATTCATGTGATTGAATCCAAAGATGGTGTCAAAGTTCATACTACGTTATTATCTCAGTTAAACACTAATTCACTACTGGTTATGTATTCTCGGTTTTTAGGAAATGAGTAAGGTGTATACGGATGTTATCTTCTTAAAGGTTGATGTCGATGAGAATTCAGTAAGTCAGAATATTTCTCAATTTATAGGCTGCTTTCAAGTTTCATAAATAAATTTATTTGTGAAATCAATAAAAATCGATGAGTACTGTAATGTAGTTCAAATTAGATAAGATGCAATGATGATGACATGGAATGCTAGCATTGGGTGATTAAATATTTGGGATAAGATTAAAATGATGTGATATACTGTAGTATGAGAGAAAAATTGAATGATGGGATAAAATGTTATACCAGTACATGAATGATGGGATAAAATGGTGGCATGAAAACGATGGGATATACTGTAAGGGTATAATTAGATAATGGGATTGGAAGAACGGATTATGATAGAATGACGTAATTGGGATAAGATGATGAGGCAAAGTTGATAGGATTGGATAGTGGGATTGAAGTATTGAAATGGGATGATAGGATATGAAGATGAATGCTGAAATTATGATTCTAATTCTAGGATAGGATGATGGGATAGGATATAAAATTAAAGGTAGGATTGGTTGGTAGGATGATGGGATTTGAATTATGCTGAAATAGGGTGCTGGGATTGGATGATGGGATATGGTGTTGAAATAGGAGGATATGATTGGATGATAGGATTAGATAATGTGATTGGATGGTGATGTTTGACCTTGTGATTGAATGATGGTATACACTGTAGAGTTGAGTTATAGGATTGACAAATTATATAATTTTGTTTTAAATAGGACACTGCAGAATCTGAAAGCATATCAGCAATGCCCACCTTTAAATTGTACAAGAATTCTAAACTTGTAAGTGTTATAAACAATTATCATTTGTCGGGAGTCCAGAGCTGGGCCCCACCTGCTCCTTACTAAAGACATTCGTGTCGTCGGCAGTGCACGGTAGTGGAGCCGAGGGCCTATTCTGAGGTGGAAGCTACCGGGGCTAAGGATAATGCTTAATGGAGTGCTGTATGCACCCTGGTATGACGGAGATGTTTTGACATTAGTGGGTGGAGCCCTGTTCTGGACACATATACCGATAGCGTACATGCATATCGGAACTGTTTTAGTTGAAGTAGTTTACGTATAAATTATTTAACTGCTTGTTGAAGTTAGTAAAGTGCATTTACCTGTAGGTTCTTTCTGCAGAACGCTATAAGAATGGCATTTTATTATTTTTGTTATTATTATTATTATTATTATTGTCATTATTATTGTTATTGTCATTATTATCGTTTTGTGGTATTATTATTATTATTGGTACGGTTATTATTATTATCATCGCTTATTCAACACCTACCAGTGCGCCATAAAAAGATGAAGTAAGAAACTCTGCAGTAGGAACAGATCTAGCAAATAATGCTCATATCTGAACTATGACAATCTAATATTCACCATCAAAATGTTCGTAATATTCCATCAGTTATTGATTGATCCTTTTTTGACCTAATTTAATGTAAATTTCTGCAATGAGAACCCTAAATTAGCAATTATATTGTATTAGACTTGAGCCTAGGCTACATTATATGTACAACGAAGCTCATTTCGGCCAACGTTGACACTGTAGCTCTGCTACAAGTGCTGTATTCATTGTTTTTATGGATCACATTCACAGGCTTTTCATTGGCATAACGCGCAAAAATCAGCAAAACACCCACATTTTGTAATGCTGCCTAAAAGGAGAAAAAATTTTCAAAACTAAGTTTGGTTCAGATGTCGATTATTCTTGTATTAATTATTTGGTGGAATAAATATTTTTTTTTAATGGTGGATACGTCATATAAGAGTGGAGTTAAAAAGCTGAGTGGTTAAGATGCTTGCCTTCTGATCCCAGGGTCCTGGGTTCAATTCCTGTCAGAGCATGGAACTCCACTCCATAAAGCCTCATAAATAGACTTAATTTAAAGAGCATCATTCTCAGCCTGTAAGTGGTGAGTGTACTTGCTGTTGGATGTGAATTTAAAAAAAAAACAGTAGGGTTAAGTGCCATCCAGGTCACATAGAATTTTAGTGACTCAAAAATACAATTTTAATATTACAGTTTAATGTTTGTTGGCTCAGCAAAGAGTAGTATTTGTTAACATCATCATTCTTTAAAGATGTTTCTTTATCTGTTATAAAAAACTAAATGAATAAAATTCAACAATAATCAAATATCTTGGTTTTTTTTTCTATATATTTTAGGTTGATGAGTTAACTGGTGCATCTGAGGTAAAAATCAAGGAACTTATTGAGAAGCATAAATAAGAAATGAAAATGGAGCAATTTTTATTTTACTACACCATTGAATTTTAGAATGTACGTCTTGTAAACAGTTTAATTGGTATTAGATTCAGACATCACAACTGCCTGTTGATCATCATTTTGTGAGGTTTTCTTATGAAAAATATTTGTAGGCTTAAAATAGTGATAACAATGTGTTGATTGTAAAATTCAAACATCCTATTAAAGAGGCTAAAGTAAGTTGCGCATCCGGTCTCACGCTGGTATGATATCTATTAAGAAAACAATGTTGTACATATCATGTGCTGTATAAATCTGTACCTGATTGCTTGACCAAAAGTCTATCAAACATCTTTTCAGACTCATCCTTTCAATATTACTAAAAGCTACTGTGTCTTTCTAGTGTATAACCTAGATTTGTGGAATAGTTGTAATCCTTTGTATAATCATTGTTTTTACTAATTGTATCTATTACTATCTTCAGTGGTGGATTTAGGCGTTTCTCGCCACAATCATCATTCATAATTTAACCATTTATGTGATAATTACAGTATCAAATGGAAATTCATTAAAAATAAAGAAGTACAAAACTACTGTAGTATATTGTAGGTCTTTTACAGTGTTATTGCCGGTTAATCGATAGTGTTCAGAATGTTCTTGTCACCTGGTGTGTTTACTCTGTTCTTTTGTTTCCACAATAATATATATGTTTGGCCTTTATTGTACATTATATTTTGGAAGAGTGGTGGATCCAGAGGGTTTCAAAAGGGGCACTCGCCCTTCATTGGCAAGTGCCTTAAAGTGAGAAGCCTCAGTGGAACATCTCAATCTTTCCCTGTTAGACCGTAGGTCCCTCTATGTTCCTCATGCCAAAAAAAATGCACCTCCTAATGTAATTTGAAACAACTGGTGGACGACGAGAGTTGCTGGTACCGGGTTACTGGGTAGCACAGACACGAAGGGACCCTTAGGGACAAAGAAAGTCATTGATCGAGTTCCTAGTCCACATATCAAGCGCCCTGAGCATCTGACATTAGATGGATATGTGCGCTATATAAAACTATACTATTATTTATTACTATTAACTATTGTATGAATACTGTATACGCTTTCGGGAAAGAATTGTATGAGATTTCTGTTATGACCACCAAAATATTTTTGGTGCTTGCCACAGGAAGGATGTGAAGACAAAGATGACGATGATAAAGAGGATGATGACGATGCTGATGCTGACAATGACAATATAATTGGCCATATGATGAGGAAATTGGAACAAACTCATTTTTTATGTTGTATTTGCAATATATTACTGTTTGTTTCATATATTCAACCTGAGGTTCTTTCTGCTTTGGACACCATTGAGAATAATTTAACGTTTTGCTGATTTAATGGGTCGTCCATGAATCCATTCTTTGTCTAAACTGGCAATTCTTTCTTGATCTCTTTTTTATATATTGTATATCATTGTTATTATATGTAGTACTTTTATTGTTACAGTATTTGATTGGATGCTATTTAAATATTAATTGAAGTAATTTTGGTGTATCCGGAGAGTATAGAATTGCCAGAGGTCCGACTAATCTCATTTTGTATGCACACAATGAAACGTTAAAAAGTGTTACAAAATAGGGGGCGCCCTATTAGAATTTAAAAAGAGCTTGAAACTCGTCTTCTGAAGGATACGCCTCTTTATGGTAGTACTTTTTGAAATTGGATTATGTTGTTCCAACGAAACCTCGAGAGTCGTACTTCTTGCAGTTTTATACTTCTTTGGTGTATCTACCGTACATTCAATCGTGTCATAAACATAAATCTCTTGATAGAACTTGAAGCTTGGAATCATACTCTCAGATTCAAAAAAGTATAAAACCTGATGGGGATAAGGATGATGATGCTGCTGACAATGAGGATAGGCCTACTGACGATGAGGATACTGGCGATGACGACAAAGATGCCGTTTTTTGACCTGTGTCTTATTAAAATTACAAAATATGTCAATTTTTATATGAGCAATATTAAGCTTTTTTTTTATCTATCAGAAGGCCTCTAATTTATCTGTGTTTTATCATTTTCACTGATCTTTTTATTGTGTTAATTATGTTCTAATTCCAGATTTCATAGTGGTATAAGATGCTTTTTTAACAGAAGCCATAAATATTCCTAGACGGCGCGGAATAATGATACAATTATACACACGATAGGCCTATCACGGAAGGAAAAAACAAAGGCTAAGCAGCACTGGAATTTTAAAATGCTGTCGACATTTCTCATTAAAGCTTTTTCGATACCGTTAAAATGTACCACTTCATATTTGTGTGTTCTATGTCCTCTTAAAATAGATTTGAAAATATGGATAACTACTTAATTACATCAAATGACACTTAATGGAATGTTCGCATATTATGCAATTAATGTTTATTTATGTTTTTGAAGGCAGACTTACAGCGTTAAGTTTTACAGTTGAAGTTCATACAAAAATAGATTTCAATTATGCAGTTCAAATAGATAAAATGCAGATACAACACAAAAAACGGTGAGAGAATATGAAATCTGCAAAGTTTATCAATAAATGTGTCTTAAAATTCTACAGCTAAAAGACAATAATTACATTTTCATATATGCAAATGTTGTATTGAACAGCTCATGAATTATGCAAATCACGTAATGTCGTAGGAAAACTCACTTGCGTACTTCGAATAATTACTTGAAAATAATTCAAACATTAATTGTTGGTAATTGGATGGAGTATGGATGTTTGTGAAAGGTTCGGGATCATTTTCTATGTGAACTTTTAAGTTATATTGTACCAGTACAACACATGCGAGTAATTGTCAGTGCTTATATTTTACACACCATCATATGTCTGTATGTGCATAGATTTTAAGATATCCAATCTGCATATATTAATCTATTTCACAAACAGTTAATATATAATAATTGTATGTACACTGTAAACAACACATACTGTACTATCTTTAGTAACGATAGGTGTGACATTGAAATGTTGCTGAATTATTAGTTATAGTGCAGCAGAAGAGTTTGACTTCTCGTAAATTTAAGTATCTTACATACTAATACAATATTAACACTTTTAATTTTTTTTAATACATCAAACATGTTAATCCAATTAACTGCAAATTAAATAATACAGTTGGACTATGTGGGTGTTTATGTAGCAGAAATATAGTTATGACCGAACAGGAAAAGGATAAGTAAAGAAAGGAACCAAAAGAAAATGCATTAAGTTACAAAATTAAATTTAAAAAAAAAGGTAAAAAGAAAAGAGATAAAAAAAAGTCGAATACTCTACATAATGTTTGTTTAATTGAATTTATTTATTACATGTATTTATTTGGAATTTATTTGAAAAACCATTAGGCAATTTAAGTACGTAATCCAAAATAGCCATCCGAGTATGAGGTTTTCGAATTAATTAAATAATAGAAAACGAACGTTATTTGATTATACATTGAAAGTGACACAGTAATATGCAAGCAGAAGAAAGTATGCATTCGTCTTCACCCGTTAATAATATAGGTATAATAAGCCATTCGTGGTTGGTGCTGCGCATGCTCATATCCAAGGTCAGCATAAACCTATGTTGTGTGTATGGTGTTTATGTCAATTGACCTTGATACGAGCATGCGCGGTTGGAACTACGAATTGGCGTATTTATACTGTATTTGTTCTATTCTAAGCCTACACCACCGCTTCAACCTAGCATGTGGTTGAATTGTCCGTATAGAATATGTCAATATATCGAATTAGCCATTCACAATTATATTATTTTCACAATTGTACGATGATCCTTTTATTCCCTTAGAATTTGTACATCAAACATTTGCAAGGCTATTCATAGTTTTTTTTGTCTAGTAAGCCGAATTATGCAGTTGCACATCGCACGCATAGACAGTTTTTCTCCGTATATGGCAGAGTAATATTGTAAAAATGTACGAAAGTTGTGTGCAACGCCTTCCCATTGTTTCTGCAGCGTGTGAAAAAAACTGGCAATTGTGAATCGCTCCTAACTGTTCTTTTTTATAATTAATTATAGTATTTAAACACTTAAATTCAATATCTACTGTTACCAGTCGAATAGGTATTCATTAGTTTACTTAAAACTATTTAATTCCATGCATTAGTAACAATGTAATGGGTGATAATAATCTCTATATGTTCTTGGGAATATATTTGTTTCTTCCGAAATATAAAATTTATATTTAAATATTATTCGAATTGATATAGCCTAGGTAATAAGAATAGGCCTTACATAATACGCTGATCGGGTTTCATAGAATTAAATACGTTATGTTTACCCATGCATAGATATAAACAGTAGATATTACACACGATGAAAAATAAATCGATAGAGCGCCACCAACATGTAAGCTATAACTTGGTTCGATCGTTGGCGGCGCTGCTTTTAAGAAGGAGAATAAGGCCTCGAGGTTCAGGCAAATAATAGCGGACCTTTCCAATATCCAAGCACAGCCTGGACTGTTAATAGTGAATAAAGGAATATACGTGTTTATAACAATACGATTACTGAGACAGCATGTTCAATTAATAAATTTACTAAAATACATTTTGCAACGTAAGCACTGCATAGCTATAATTGAGCGTCATATACAATATGATTAGAGATGTGCTATGAAAGCTCGTTTTTGGCAGATGAGTCCAGCTCGTTAACAATATATCAAGTATAAAAGATCACGGACAGAATATTTCTATAAGTTTACATCAATTCATACCCAACACACATTCGAAACATTTACAATATTTACAAATACAAACACATCATTTTGAAATATAACATTATCTAAGAATTAATGGGTCTACGCACCATTTTGCATATAAACTCAGATGTAATGTTTTAAAACAAACAAAATCAGCTAGGCACATTTAAAAGTTACAAAACTTCGATATGTCATTACGTTTGATCCAACATCAAAATGAAAGTTAATTCAAAAATATCGAAGCACCATCTGAAATTTAAGACCATAATGCTTTATCAAACATTTTTGTATGAACCAAAATTGCACATACTAAATCACAATACCCTTTGTATATCATAACAAATTTATTCTTTAAATAATTTACAAATTTAAGTACAAAATGGAAACGATTCATTATGTAACAACAGTACAAAATAATACGTCCATACATAGAATAGTGATACAAACATTTCGATTCCTATTTAATTTATGGAGGTGCTCCAGTAACTCAGTAACTTAATTTAATTGCACAAAATGTATTATATATTAAATGATTCTGATAATATTCTTTAAAAGTGTTATGCCATTTCCTTTACTTATCGAACAGTTTTCTTGAAAGCTGTACATTATAAACATAACACAATTATGAATCAAATTTTGCTAATTCAATCCTTTACTCAATAAACGTTGTCTATATAGGCCTAACTATTATTTGTACATTATTTATAGCATATTGCATAAGTTTTGTTTTTCGTTTACAGTATCGTATTACAAACGATACGTACACTTCAGTCTGGTAACGTTTGACGTTCTGAACAATTAAAAGTGTTAATAGTATAATTAGTAGGCTAGTAGTAAATTATGAATATTGCACATTACAAATTGTCTTGCTAATTGAGAAATTGGTAGTCTGAAAACTACGAGTTCATTTAAAATTTTCGTTAATATTTTATAGACACATCTACAATCATAGAATATAGTGTCCGATAAAATGTCTATATTTAACAGTACATTATAATCAAGTACATGTTAACAGGGGCGTAGCAGAGGGAGCTATTAAATACTAATTAAATACATTAACAATTTCAGAAATCGTTGTTTTATGCTTTCTGTACCGAAAAAGTAAAGAAAAAAAACAAAATCATCATAAGTATATATTGGGGAAATTTCTCAGACTACCGCTCATACATCTGAGAACTAGAATCAATATCTATTAAAGACCGGAAAACAAACTTAAACCTTAACATTTAGCATACACTGCGAACATCATAACACTAAACCATGAATTACAGTACGAAGTTGTCTAGTATAATGTATAACTCGCCATGTATGCGAAATGTTAAGTAACGGTGGAATTGATTGTTTTGTTTTGTTTTTTTTTTTGGTTTTTTTTTCTTTTCAGTTTTTGCCTAATATTTATTCATTGCATCATCTACCTTATTGTTATTATGTGTACGATTAAATCGAATGTCGTATCCGAAAATTTTGGTGTTACGTATCATGCTTATTGGAAACATCTGTTAAAAAAATTACGCCGTGTGCCAATTATCTCAGTGTTAATTTTCCCCTAACTTGTAAAATTTCACTTTGTTTTGATGTAGGAAGACCATTCAAAATCACTGGATTTAGTTGTGCAAATAATATACATTTTCAGTAAACACCTGTATTTGACCTGGTGTGAGAATGAGGTGGATATATGTATACGCGTGTAAATATGATGTAATATGCTAATAAAAATGTATATCGCAAATATGCTGCGCATGCGCTATTATGATTAAGAATCTTGTTTTCGTTATGTATGCCCACTTGAAAACAAATACAATAATATAGTGTGCACTGCACCCAATGCTAGGCCATGGGCTATGAGAGTGAAATGGGATAAGAGTTATGAATTCCGATTTCTTTTGTTTTACGATGATTTAGTTTGACAGTTCAAGTAATTCAGTAGTATTATATTATCGATATTCATATCTTGGTCATATGTTTCGGTCCGAATCTTAGTAGGTAGTAAAATATTTCAATGTGATGTTTGTTTTACTATTTGATGATCGAATATTCTCGTAAAAAGCTGTGACAGGTATTAACATGTTGGTTCAAGCATTGTCATAATTCTCTTTAGTATGAAAGTGAACTATAATCTGAACGATATACCCATTAGTAAAGTTAATATAATATTGGAGAAGTTAGTCGAAGCCGTGGTAAGGTTCTGACGGGGAGAGATCGCGACCAGTCCCACGCCCTCTATTGATATCAGATCGCCGAGATGTCCCACTTGCAGGAGGTTGTTTGCTGTAACGCAGTTCTCTATTGGCATGGAATCTTAGTGGTCTATCACGTCTGTCAAAATATGGCTCTTGAGCAGCAAACACATCCAAGGCACTTTGTGTTCGACCTGAAGCTCGTTTTATGTCACCGGAACTCCGACTCTTTACTGAAATGCTGTTTTCTGACGAAATCCTTTTTGTGTGAAATTCATGTCTATTAGATTTGTTTGTTCGGTAATTAAAATCTTTTCGAGCTTGTCCACTTTTGTCTTCATCCATTGTAAATTCGGTACTATGTCTTCTTTCTAATATGGGTGAATGGCTTTCATCTCTAAGTCGAGTTAACGAAGAGGCACTATGGGGGCGCTCCCGTTGGCAAGGAACATCTAAGAAGGACATACCTACCGGTGACTCAAACTCATAATCCCTATTCCGACCACTCTTGTTCTCTCTGTAGGATATTTTATGCTCCTCAAATGAACTACTTCGCTTTTTGTCAGATGTGTAAACGTCTGCTGGTGTATTGTCCTCTGCAAGCTCAATTGTTAATGTAGGTGAACAGGAAAACTTGTGAAAATGTCTTATTGTTGGGGAGGTCGAATCGATGGTATGTGATCGTGACTGGGATGAAAGTCTTGGTGAGTGACGTGGTGAAGGCCGGGATAACATTGGCGTTTGGTTCTTTGGTTGGTCATCGTCTGGTGCAAGGAGGACAGGTATAGACATCACTCTTGAATTATCGCTATAAATATTTCGCTTCATCTCCCCTCTTCCTCGTCCTATTCCGCCTCCTACAAAATGGTTTCCACTAAAAAATATTTCATCCATCTGTGGGGAAATGCAAGCTGTGTCAAGGCCACATTGTTTACTATGAGGTGGTTCGATAACCGATTGCTTGGTTCTACTTGGACTATTACGTATATCTGCTCTTGGAAGTTGTGGAGACCGTTTACCGACAGGTGTGAACGCACTACATCTATTACCTTCAACGGCATCATCGATATTTAATCGTATTTCTTCTGATTTTGTAATTCGATCCTTTTTGACTTCCACATCCAACCTCTCCGGTTCGCTTGATCTCCATTCTGGGATTGTGTCCCATGCCACCGGGGCTCGTACAACTTGGGTTATAGTTTCAACTGGTAAAGGATCGTCATCTAATATTCGTTTGCGTTCCTCGCGTAAGAACTCTTCCTCAATACTATCCTGCTGAAGTACAAATTTACGTGATGACATACGGCTTCTACTTGAGGACATACTAGGTCCAGATTTTCTCGTCCAGAATTCTACAGTGTAATCTTCACTAGCACTCCTCAGATCCGTGGGATCGGGGACTTCGAGGATTTTTCTCGGTGTATCAAGTAGTGAATCACTATGTTGTTTTCTGCTAATTCTGAGTCGTCTGTTTCGTCGTGATTTGTACGTTGCTGGCGTATCGAACATTGAATCCTGGCGGAGGAACTCTTTGAATATTTTGTCAGTCTTTTCGTCTATACTATAATCTCGTTTAAAATAGTACTGAAATCGGTCGTCACGATGACTCCTAAACAGTCTACCAAGCCTTCCAAATTTTCTACGAACTGATGATGATTCACTCTGAGAATCCGAGCCCAGGTTTACGGACGCATCACTGGCAGAGTCAAAGAATGTAGACGCAGATTGAGAATCAGCCTCACTTTCATCTTCTGGAAAGCTGAAGCTATCATCAATGGCTTCACCTTTTCCGGAAGTAAATTGTCGACGTTTTTTTGAGGCTGTACGGGAATCACCGCGTTTTCGCGTAAAATACTTATCAACGTCGTCTTCAACCTCTGTAGATGCATCCCTAACTAACGATGGATATTCCCGAATGGGACTGGACTCACTCGACAGACTTGGTACGTAGCTTTCGATACTCGTGCTCTCCTTGTCACTCATTGCATAAAGATAACGTTTTTGTTCAGACATACATTTTTGTTCAATTGAAGCATATCCGCTATCCCCTTGCATTTGACGAAGATTTCTGCCGCCTTCTCTACCAGAACTATCACCGGACTGTCCTTTGCTGCGATCAGAAGTATCCGACTCCTCTGTGCTAATACTACTGAACGCCAAATCAAAACTATCGTCTTTTGTACGGGCATGTAGTTTATGTTTCTGTTGAACCAATAACCGATCCTTGCTTTCATCCATGGAATGATATCTTCGTTTCATTGTGCTAATTTCATATTCCGGGTTAATATTTTCAGTTTCCTGAATAGCCGTAATCACTGTATCTGGTTCAGAGCTATTTGAAGTGGATTCCTCTAGCTCGAAGGTAGCACGGAGTTTCCATAGTTCTCGGTAATCTTGCTGCTTTTCTATACGGCTGAGAGTTTGATCTTCTACCTCGATTTCTGGAAGATGAAAGCCGCGACCAAATCCTTTGTTTTTAGAATCGATATAGTACTCGGCAGATAAAGGCCGAATGTGTTGTAACGTTGGTTTCGGTTTTGGAGAGTGAGCGCTTCGTGGACTGGAAACCCAGGGAGTCTGGAAAGATTGAGTCTGAGATAGTTCGCGTTCGTCATGAAGATAGACGTCTCTGTTAATGTACGGCTCAGCACTATCTAGTTTGTCGTCATAAGGATGTGACCGTCCTTCAATATCTTTATGAAATTGAACGGCCACTTCGCTCATGTGTGGACTCTCACAGGGGGAAGGTGTTCTTGTGATTGCTTGTTGAACCTTTAAAGTAGGCCTTGGTTTACATTCGGGGCTCACATGCTCTTCACTCCATTCTTTTAAGTCGTTTAGCCTCGCAAGATGCTCTATATCTAATGATCTCGCCCGACTACTGTACTGGTTGTTGAAATTTGGGCTTCCGTCACGATTATCACAATTGTCATCAGTATACCTAAAAAAGAAATAAACATTTATTATGAGTGATACATTATGTTTGTTCCATACATTTACTTTTTTTCAAAACTACACTAAATAGACCTTCATAAACCGATCGCTGCTTTCACAGTGAGGCCCCAAGATTTATTCATCATTTGCAGAATCGTATGACAATAAGTTTCACTGACTTCAGATTTTGAGGTCTTATTGTATGTGTATTTTGTGTTAAAGCACAGACTTCACAGATGATCAACGTCTGCAACCAATCATGCGTCTGGTAAAAGAATGACACTTAAAGGAGAAGAGAAAGAAGGAAAAGAGAGGACTAATTCGAGTGACATTAATAAAACCAATTTTGTAGTCTAAACTGCGCATGCCCGTATCCACTTTCAATTAAGTATGTGGTGTATTTATGTTTGTTTATATCGATTAACCTTGGTATCGGCATGCGCAGTTCAGACTACGAAATGGCTTATTATTATTACTTTGTTACCTCCTTTGGTAGTTAGGTGTTTTTCTTAATTTTGCTGACGGTTTCTGAGAGGAGTTTTTGATATGTGTACCAGGGGAGTCTTCAACACACACAGTATTGCCATTACTTGTCTGTCCCCTTTCCAGTGGTATACTAAGGTCGGACATTTGACTTTTATCTGGAAAATCTGGAATAATAACGTAAACTCTTATCAACTACTCTAAAAAATCATCTTATCTTCGTCTTCGTCATGTCTTTATTCTATTGTAATTATTTAAATTATTGTTTTTATTATTATTAGTATTAGTATTATTGTTGTTGTACATTTACCACAACACTACTTACCCAACAACGGTTCCATTTTCAACACACAGCTGGATCGATGGGAAGTCTGATGTTCATCTTCGCCGCTGTATGTAAAAAATAATTCTTGCGGTAATAAATATATTTTGGCGAACAATAAAGATTTTAATGAGAATCATTTTATACGAAGAGTAATACACTAAAATGTATTTAAACTAATTAATATGCCTACTTAAAATTTCACAATTAAATGTTTGAAAAAAATATTAAATTCGATTGAGACAGATCGAAAAACGAAAATCAGCTATACTAATACATCATTGTATTATATTTTAGTTTTCAAAGGCGTATACACAGTGTGGTGTAATCGAAACAATTCCCCTTAAATATTAGATTTAAAAATGTGTGGTCTATTTTATAAACGATTAAAATAAGTTGCAATAAAACTTGAATTTAATATACGTTTTCACATCCATAATTTACAGTTGTTTATCTATTAAAATTTTTGTTCTAAGGAACACTTCACAATTTAATTCTATTGCCCGAGTTTCTGCCAAAGATTGAGTCTCACCAAACAAAGCTCACCAGTTCTCAGGCAAAAACCCTTTTAAGATGTTGACTAGTGTGCGCTCCTTACAGCCTGTTTTCCACTATGCGAATTTAGAATTGAAAGTGTCAGTTCATGCTCATGCGCCTTTACATTTCTATCGGAGTTTTTCACTTCAGTGACATTAGTAGTTCAAACTGTTACTACTTTTTGCGAAAGAAAAAAAAGCGCAACCAATCATGAGCTCAGGAAGCGAACCGACGCTTTCGATTCGTGCGAATAAATTCGTCTAGTGGGAAAACAGGCATAACGGAGTCAGTTGTCTCAACATTTAAAGATATTCATAACAGGAAAGTGTTCCATAATGGAAAAAGTAAATTTACTTTATCCATGGTTCCATAATCCAGTATTTCGGAGGAAGAACGAGTAGGTGAAGAAAACGATTTTAATGTTAATATAATAGGCCAGTCTATTTGTGATTCGTAGGCTTTTTAACTTCGATCTCCAGTTAATCTTAATATAGTCTATGTGAAGAGGAAATCTATCTCCAATTGACCTTTCCGGAGTTCCAGTCAAAGTTAAAAGCTGACCATTCATAAATGGCAAGGAGGACTACGTCGTGCGTGACGTTCACACACACGTGTTGTTCCATATACTGTTCTTATTACGCATTCATCTTGTGTTACCTTAGCAGCAATATCCAAGAGGCGGGGCTTAGCGAAAAGGTTTATTCCGGTGTGTACGGTAATTTATCGAGGAAATTATTAAAAGCTCACAACTTAAATATACAAAGTAAGCTAATCAATTTAATTCTTCTGGTGTTTTATCTCAACAAACACAGTATATCATTAAGACTTGGATAGGGATGATAATTTCGGGCTGATAAATGAAATAGTCCAAGATAAAGCAGTATGTCAAGTTTTCCGTCACGTTATTACATTATCGTTCTTTCGACTAGCAAATCGGAGGAAACCTTTAACAATAATTCGACCTATTACATTTATTTTGTTTTTTTAATTGATAGTCACAAAGAGCAACAATCAAATGGACCTTTCTAAAGTATCAATCAACTTAACAACTGACCAATTCGAACAGTGCAAAGAAAACGCGCGTCCAAAAACCACGTGTTGTCCCACAAACGCACGCGTCCGCGTATGTTTTAACACTGTCGCGTCCTGTGTCACCTTAGCAACAATATCCAAGGGGTGGGGCTTAGTGGAAAGGTCCATTTGGATTTGTCATGACAGATACAAGAAAAGTATACACTTACCTATCATAGTTTTCCGATTCAGGTTTGAGGGGAACTTGACTTTCATCTCTGATAGGGGTGAAATGATGCTTTTCGCCCGTCAAGGGCAGTTCTACACTCATTCCACCTGGAAGCTGATACGGGGATCGTTGGTGCCTTTATAACAACAACAAAAAAATCCCGAAATATTGTTGGCAAAATACTAAAAATACGAATGATAGAATTATTCCATAAACAAATATTATTAGAATTGATGTTAAAATAGGGCTATGATATAGGGCTATGCATATTTGGTGGATTAATACTTGGGTTTTTGATTGCGTAACGACGAGACCCTATAGCACAGATTCACCCGTCCGTGACCATCCTGCGTCCTCTGAAGACCCAAAATTTGGTGCGCGCAGCTGCTTTTTCCACCAGGCGAATTTAAACCACGTTTAGGTCAAACGATAACAAGAACTCGACGTCATCGCATGCGCAGACAACTTTATGTGACATCACTACGTCCCTCATCTAACCATCGTTGTGCAATCTAAATCCGTGGGTGTCTACGACGTTTCTTTTGCCTTACGATGAAGTACCTTCTCTATGTTTGCCTCTCTTCATCCTGTAATATAATTGGTAGGATGCGGATGTTCTAATGCGGAATATTGGTCTCTGCCTTGAATATGTATCTGCGTGATTAGGTACACTCCCCAGGGACCTGTGGAGGTTGCAAGTTTCAGGGATGGCTGTTTATGTATCAAATAGCCAATAATTAATAATAAGCTCCGTTATCAGAAGAAATAATTCGTGGTAAACCTATATTATTGTTGTCATTTTAATTATTGTTACTGTAGTGTTATTGTTTTCGTGGTGGTGATCATCATCTTCATCATCTGTCATCATCAATTGAAAACTGAATTGAATTATATTATCATTATTATTATCATTATTATTATTATCATTATTATTACTATTATTATTATTATAATTATTAGTATTATTATTATTATTATCATTATTATTATTATTATCAACATTATCGTCGTCGTCATTATCAATATTATCATCATCTTCATCATCATTATCTTTATAATCGTCATCATAATCTTCTTCATCATCATCATCATCATCATCTGCATCATCACCATCAACATCATAATCATTATATTCCTCATCATCACCATCATCATCATATCATTTAGTGTGTGGCGAAATTCCAACCAGCGTTAATTGCTCAACAGTAGGCATAGTCTGAAGAAGAATACGCGCATACTGTAGTACCATCAATCGATGCCGAACATGTCAAATTACATACTCATCGATTACTTCAGAAATTAATTCACACAATCAATTAATTATAGATCCTGTTCCCGGACCGCCTCGAGCCGATGTCAAAGATAAACCTACGTTTGCCAGTGAGCTATTAGCTCTAATATGCTAACATGTTTTGGTGGTTTCATTCGCGTCTCGGTTTAATGTATCGATCTCCCAGCTTACTAATCGCGTTCTCATTGATTCTGAATATGAACGTGTTACGCCTACTTTATTAAATATACTCGTAATAAAAGGTCAGCGTACTACATATTCTTATATTCACTTAGGCCAAAGAATGCCGTGTTGCCCACGGCAACTTGGCACACAGTGGCACGGGATTACTTTTACAAAGACCTGATCTAATTCTGGACTTCATTACCCACCACCATTCAATACTTAAGGTACATTTTCTTTGCTAAAATCTATGATTACTGTATTATATTCAATAATTAAAGCTTGAAAACATTTTCAAACATCATACATGATTTTTAGAAGCTTCCTTAGGAAATCTTAGATTGGGTGGGCCGGGCTTGTCAACACAACGTTTCTCTAGCCTTATATACGAGGCTCAAGACAACACATTATTTACCAACCAACTAAATGATCAAACCACCAAATGATCAAACTCACCGCCATCGACAGAATTTCCTATTTTTCCCGATACAGTATTTGCAGCAAAATATGAGTGTGATAACCAGCGCCAGTCCACCGATGACGCCACAAACCAAGATGACCAATGGAAGAAGTGGTTTATCATTCCTCGCATCTACCTAAATATTAGATTTGAACAAAAATGTCAAACAACAACAGAAATACTTGTATGTATTTTTATAATAGTTATTTTACTTCCCACTATGTGAGCTATGTTTGCCAGAATAAGATGAGCTATGTTTGCATCCAAAAACAAGTTTGATCAAAGATTGTTTGTTGAGTTTCACAGGAGTAATGAT
>NW_022723069.1:252136-261869 GCF_011630105.1 Anneissia japonica
ATATATGTTTTGTGTTGAAATGCAACAAATAAACCAAACTATATTGAAAAAAATATTAATCTATAAATTACATTGAAAATAAAAAACACTAAGAGTAATATCATAAATAAATAAGTGATATTAATAGTCATGCACATATTGTATTACATCATAATTATTTTCAATTGCATATATATAACAATACTCACCATATTTTAACACAATGGGTCAATTCACTGAAGGGATAAAAATGGTATGGGTTCCACGGACCTAAAAACAAAAAAATAATAAATATATTTTTTAGATTATGAGAAATCGAATTGCAACATCTTAACTTTAGGAGAAATGTTACAAGGTATGTATTACCACAGATCATATAGGATCTGTGACATTAATAAACTCTAAAGAGAAAATGCTCAATTATTCAATTAAATAATGTATTTTTTTTTAATAAATAGGTATGACAGTAAAACAGGACTTGGCGCCATTATATTCAGTGTCACGTCTGTTTTAGGACCACTAAAACTTTGATAGACGCGAAGGCAGATCATGCGCATGCTCTCTGAATTACGCGTATTTAAAAAAACCACTTAAATTTAACTACTCGTTTAATTACGGCAATCAGTCAAATAAAGTCTCTTCAAACAAAAATAAGATAATCCTCATTTCATATAGGCCTATGTGGTTTTAAAATCCGGAAAAACACTATCAGATATGTCAGACTACAGTAAATGTTTGATCACACTTTATCTGATGGCGTTGTTTGTTCCAACATCTGGTCCAACAAGTTATATGACTGAGCAGCTTTAGCTCAGTCGGCTAATCTGGTGGTAGCCACTGTGTGTGTGCTGAACCGTGAAGATCTCTAGGTCCCCGGTTCAATTCCCATCGCTGCCTCTCCTTGTGTTTCAGCTAGAGGGCTGAAATACAAGTTACATAGCGCACCGTCTTTCGGATGAGACGTTTAAGCCGTTGGTTCCGTGTGCATTTATGGTCTATGTGCACGTTAAAGAACACAGTACACTCTTCGGAAAAGAGTAGGGGATTGTCTCCCGGTGTATTGTCCAATCACCACCAGAAGGACCCCACTGGAAACAAGTCTTCATCTAGACTTTCACTTTCGTGGGCTATCCTTGATGTTTACACTGAATAAGTCCAATCCAATCCAATCCAATCCAATTCCATTTGTAATGCGACAGTTCATTAGTGAGAGGAAGCCTGAACAAATACATTGTGTGTTAAATCTGACCATGGAGCTATGAGACTTCGTATAATGCGCCTTATATAAGTCGAATATTGGATTGGATTGAATGAAATTAGCGCATGCGTTCCAGAATAGAAGGCAAATATTTGAACCAGAGTGTTTCTCTTCACCATGGCAACGTGTTGCCACTTTATCTAATTTTCCACCTTTATGTGCACTTAGAGGTAAGTTACCATAGTACAGTGGTTATCATAGTTGTGCGAGTATTCATAGGAGATTTTTAACTGGTATTTTTATACATTTTCTCATCCAGGTTATACAGATAGCTATTATTAAGACAGATTATTATTAATACGTATAGAGGGCATCATCGAAATAGCCTGGTTCCAGTTTTGGATACTCAGTATATTTCTGAGGTCCAGAGCAGATCTAAATTGGATCAAAACAAATTTACTAAAAGACGGCTGTCATAGTTAGCAAGAGTTGAGAAGGGGAACTCGGTTGACTGGTTGGAATGTGCCAAGTGATGAAGGTGGGGGTGGTGGACTAAAACATAACAACCCTGAGGGGAATTTGGAGAATCTTAAAGATAATTATAGATTTGACAGGAAGATTATGCCTAGTTGGTTGAAAATTGGTGTTGTGCATTTCTGAAACAAAAAAGAAGAACGTTAATTTCAGGGAGTAACCTTTCAAGGAAACATCACTGCTTCTATGTTTTTCAAGATATTGAAAACGCCTGAAGTATTTTTATTTTATTTTGATTGTTTTTATATTACTATCATTATCATTACCATAAATATTGAACTGGCTTAATTGACATTTTTGTTAGTAGTCATAATTTTTATTATTATTATTATTATTATTGTTATTATTATTATTATTATTATTATTATTATTATTATCTTTATGCCTTTATTTTCTTTGAATAGGCCTTTGCTAAATTCGGCCAGTACACTATGTAAATAATGCCGTGCACGATGGGAACAAACAGAGAGAGAAAGGTGAAGATTAAGTGATGAATAATTGTACATTGTACTATATAAATGTATTATGGAGATAGACTTTATGAATCGTTGACACACGCTTCAAGGTCGTCTGACGTAACAGCGATCACGTTCTTGGCAATAATTACAAGATACACGTTCGCAATCTACTCGTATGTCGTAGGCCTTGTCCTACGCATTATCAGATGAATAAATCACTTAACTCAGATCTATAATGATGTACTAGATTCTAGGATAGGCTAATAATGTAGGCCTACTCCCCATTCATTTGTGTAGCAGAACGGATTGGTACTAAAATAGTGATAGGCATAAATAAAATACATAGAAGAGCGCGTTCATGATTATTCATTCATCTTATAAATATATCTATAGACCTAAATAATATACATCTTTAAGTATCTACTTAAGTATTTAAATTCCAAAATTTGTCTTATGTCTCGTAAAAATGGAGGAATACTTCACTTATACTACTAATACAGTATTTACGTTTGTGAATATTATTATATATACAGTACATGAAATATTGCTACTGAATAAAAAGTCCAGTAGAAAAAATGTATTTAATTCCTTGTACCGATAATACGGTATTTAGTTTTAGAATAGAGATTTATCGCATTCGCGTATCAGGTCTATCGTTGGCCCTACTCGACGGCGTAAATACTGTGAAGTATTGAATAGATAGTCATGCTTTTATTAATATCGGTAAGTAGATCCTAACAAGATTATTATCTTATTCAAACCCTCGCCCTGTTATGTACTGAAAAAATAATGGCCCGCAGGTCGATCCGAACCGATCTACCAAATGAGACCAAGCTCGATTTAGCACTGTCAGTTACGGCCGAAAAATATATAAATAACGTTCTAAAATCTGCATCTTACTTCCAATCAGCACAAAAAATCTGAAGGAAATCAGTCCACTAGTTTTTTTTAGTTATGCGCCCACATACACACTATTAATAAAATTTTGAGTCCGCCGTAGCTCAAGTTGGTCAATATTTCGTTTTCCATTTATTTCTTGAATGATAGACTTAAATTGTTTTGTCTACTCATACCGAACTATCAAGACATAACAAAAACTTATAGATGGGTATCCATAACAAAGTAAACTTTGTATCCGGATGTAATGATGGTAATGATGGTTTGTTCAACACCATGTTCCCAGTGAGAACATCAATGAATCATTCTTACAGTACACTTGGTTTTCATCTAACGTTTGCATTTCTGATCTTTCTAAATCATCCATTATCCAAAGAGCCAGATTAACGTCCAGTCAATCAATAAGTAAAGACAGTTCCATAAATTGTTGGCTAAATTGCGTTTAAAAATACGGTATATAGATAATAAAATAAATCTTAATTGTATACATTGATCCCATGAACTACGGTACTGCTTTGAGTCGCGTCAGTGTTTTCTAGAGAAGCGTGGTGGCGCTAATTCAAAAGCTGGATTTGAACGTCCGGATTCAGTGTGAAGTACAGAATGTTCCGCCGATCATACGGATTGCTAACATTACATAATTGCTGATGTTACAGTGATTGTAGTGTCCTTGGGCAATGCTGCATACATCGAGCAAGATGAGTTTCTCTTACCGTAGGTATGACGTCATCATGAATAACCTTATTCAAACCATTATATCTGCTAAATTATCATCTATAAACTCTGCATATTATGTTTACCCGATAACGCTTATATTTGATTTTCCTCAGTAATGTTTCATTGAAATGCATAGAAGTGATATTATTAGTAACAGTAAATAGAGAAACATCAATGTACAATTAATATTTATAACAACATTGACAATGGAATTAATATTAATAATAATTTATATCACGTAATGTTACCATGACAGTATTAATTCATGCCAATAAAAGTGCATAATTATGAATAAGTACGGTGAGGTTAATATTACTATTATTAATACTATAATAATAATAATAATAATAATAATAATAATAAATAATAATAATAAAAATAATAGTCATAATACAAATATTAAAAATATATTAAATAGGGTTATTATTAATAAACTAATAGTATAATAATAATGATAGCGACAAGGATGATTTATTTCAGTTGTATGGGTTAAGAATATATAAAACAAACGCGAACACATTTTGGCGCACTCGCTCTCTGAGTGCCAAATACTAAATGCACGCATCCGAATTACAAATCGAGGGGTTACGAACTTGACCACTAGAGGGCCGGACCATACATTACGAGCATATAATGGTAAATATATTGGAGTACAGAGTTCACTAAACTGACGAAAATTGTCTATTTTGGGGGTGGTTTGTCGCTAGGAATATTCCACTATCAATATTATTGTTCAGCAATTTGTCCATTATTTTCTGCATCCCCGCATCACTGACATTAGATGGATACGGTATTCCCATCGATGACGCAACTATGGTCTGAATTTCAGATTACTGTTTTTGATTGGAGTTATTGATTTGATTTTAAACGCATAGATCAGCTAGTGATAGGAAGAACATGGGCTACCTAGACTAGTTGCCTTCTCAGATCAGACGAGAAGCCGTCGAATCAATATGACAAGTCAGTGGTAACAGCATTACATAGGAAATCGCTAGAGATGTGTGAACTCGCGTTTCAGATTATTCATGGCTTACCTGATCAGGAGGAGTGAAAGCGAACCGTGTCTAATAAAAGTCTACGTCAATACTATCCTAGGCATCGTACGTTTAGTTAATATCCACGATTCCAAACGATATGAACAGGCAGAATCGAAGCATGCTGAGTATTAACAACACTGCTTCACGGAAGAGAATGACTAGAAAAAATGGAGATGCCAATTAATACCATAGTTTATTAACATTTTCCTCACGGGTGCATTGATGCGTAACATGTTCTAAACAACACTGGCACTCGGAATCATCGCGTAGACGTCATGCTTACGTTTGTAGCGTTGCCATGGTCGTATAACGACAACCTCCTTTCAATTCCTCTCGACTTGAAGACTCTCGTTACACTCAATATCATATCCGAAACGTAACTTTATATAAATAAATTCGATGCTAAAATCAATAAAACAAAACGCATTTGAGACCTTTATGTGCATTTCGAACAATATAAACGCGTTTTAAAATCCGTTTGTAAAATAAAAATGATATAGCGGAAGTTTAACGTCTTCATCCCATATCCATTAATATCTATGAACTGAAAATGATAAAAGTACTAAATCAAAATTTGAAATTGAGTTCTGTCCTTAATAAAAATAATAATAATAATAAAATATGTATTTTTATCTTTTTTATTTATTTAAAACATATTTATACAGATACAATAATTTCTTTGACAAGATGTAACAGTGTGTTTTTTAAAATAGTCCTGTAATGTAATTGCGCCAATTTAAAAAAAAAAAAGGCGTAGAATTCGTACTGTTCAAGATGATTAAAAAATACCGTATCGTAAACACAATATAAACAAGCATATAAATTATAACAGTACACGAGAAGGCCTAGGATAATATTTGCGATCCTTGTTTTTTTTTAAACCAAAATTCGTTATGATAAACCCATCAAAACCTACTTGTCTTGTCGACATACAAGTTTTGATTGGCTTACCATCAATATTGGTAATCAACATAATCGTTGAAACCCAATGAAGATTTTCTCCAATATGATGGTATAATCGTATCAAGCATAGCACTTTAACGAAAAATTCTTTTTCTGTGAAAACAGTGTCTCCCACACATTCTATCACGCCAAAATTAATGAAAAGGGACTTTTCGTTAAGGAGCTATGCGAATGCCTGCTAAGATTATAACATCGAATGTTCAAGCGCTGTTAATTACGGTATTTGAAGCGAACCCAACTCAACAGTTTCGATTTCTTTAGGTGTTACATCATCAACGGCGTACTATAGGCCTACGGTATATACGCAATAGTAAAACATGAACCGCAATGAGTAAACAATGGCTGGTTCTCGATGAATTAGAATACAAAATTGATAAGCTAAAGCTGAAATGCAAACACAGAATCGTCAATTTCAATTCAATTCAATTTAATGGATATCACTTTCGTAACAGTGGCACACGTTGGACAATACCCGACGGTGCATCCAAATATAAGGGGAAAAAACTATAAAAAAAAAAAAAAAAAAAAAAAAAAACAAAAAAAAAAAAAAACTAAAAAAAAAAACTAAAAAAAAAAACTAAAACTAAAACTAAAAAACTAGGAGTAAATTAAACTAAACTGTATATGCAAAGTAAAATTTATCAACATGGCATGTAGGCCTATGTTGTACGATAGTCTTACAGTACCGTATTATTTACAGAGTTGTAGTATGATTTGTAAGTTAATATACAGCTAGAACTAATAGACCAAATATGGGTTCATATTTACTACAGCCTTAACACATTTAAAGAAAATAAAAACACTAATTAATACTAAAACTACAGTAATTAAATTTCTACTTTTTACAAGGTATTTATAGCAAAATATAGAGCTTAGAACTAACTGATCATCAAGGTTCATATTAACAGATTAAAAGGAAATACAAAAACTAATTAAAGTGTAACGGGTGGTAATGTGGCCATGGATTTATATATTTCAGATCTTAATTTCCATGCGCCTTCGAGAAATACATTACAATAATTATCAAATATTTCTGCTAATTTATGGTTACCAAATTGGTCATAAAGATTATCGAGAGATAAATGATGTTTATAATCCAACGATCCGGTTATAAATGATTCCCAAAATTCATCAGTGAGATTATTGCTTTTCTTTAGACAAAGTGAATATGGGAATTTTCTTGAGTAGGAAGCTCATTTGAATCATAATTCAGAAGGCAAGTGAGACGTGGTCATACAGCTAGATTGTGTCGGGGGCGTCTCGTAGGCTGGCTACACTGTTCGTGATGTAGTGGTGGAGGCCTGGGTAATTCCTGTATTGACTGTCACTCCCGGTGAGTTGATTTACCTGGTCCATAAAATGCAGGTTCTACACATCAAATGATAATTTCTTATCCTATATTATTTACGCTCAATAACACAAAGCATTTCACATCATTCTTTCATTCAAAACAGTTCTTCAAACAATAATGAAAACGTAGATTTTAACAGTAAGGCCTATAATAAGTGATTATACGTGCAAGTAAAAAAAAATAAGTGATTATAACAATTATCATTTAAGCATTAATATCCCGGGTTGCCTTTTTAGTCTTGATTAGATACATGTTCTATCGTGATACAATTACATGCATTGACATATGGCATGTTGTCTTCAAATCTTCATCACCGTGTACTATCAATAAAGCACCATACGCTTTGTGGTTAATCCGAGTTTGGTATACAGTATTATAATATACAGTATTCAATTTGCGGTGGTGCTAAAACTAACATCAAGTGTGAATAAAATTCCCACTAGTTCCACCAACAGTCTCTATCAACATTTAAAAAAAATATCAAACTATGTTTAAAAAAAAAATAAATATCCGATAAAACACATTGAATTATGAAATGATATTTTGTTTTATACTATAAAGTTAATAAAGACTGGATGCTACTGTACAAGTTTGCCATGTTTAGTCCATATGTAATTTTCGTTGCTTGAGAAATCATATTCTAACAAGAGATCGAGAGCAAAATAGTGAAAAAATATCAAAATCACCCAACACTAAATAGGATCGCAAACAATAGCGTAAAGGCGCTAAGAAAACTAGAGTTATAATTTCCTGGATGTAACTGAATCGCTTGTAGCAAAACCATGAAAGAGATAGTCGTAGGCGTATGTAATATAGCCCACGCGGCAACAATACAAATGCATTTATCATAATAATGTATCGGATGTTTTTTTTCGCGATTACCAGAAAGATGAAACTCCGACTGACTGATACCCAATTCAATTCCGCCCCCTTGTTTTTTCGGCACATACTTGTAGACACCTACGCATCGATATTGATATTGTATGACTGACTAGCAGGGTTTTCAGTAACCTTTAGCGCACAAATAAGTTCTGAGATTATATACAAAATTCATTAAAAACAAAAGGTAAATACATTGTCCGAATAAAGGACATGATAATACCTCGTGTAGCATAGCTCTCAACGAATGTTGTCCTATAAATAAATAAAGATATTGTGTAACAAAATTCCACTGACGGGATTCGAACCCGCGACCTCTCGCTGTCAAAGCGAGTGTCATAACCATAAGACCACAGAGGTTTCATCGTTGAACAGGTTTAAATAACGTCAGGTTATTATATCACACAATAGGTACGTACGGCTGGAGACAATTTAAAGATCAAAAAATATAGCTTAAAAATATATATAGGCCTATTAAATAACTATTTTTCATGATTGGTTTTATGTGAGACATCACCTCACATTATAAACTGCCAGAAACATAACCAGAGCCTTCGGAGAAAGTCCTTCCTCGGTGATGGGTTTACAGTATCATGCGTGTTTGTACTACCCGTATATTTTTTGCCAATGAAATATCAAATTGACCCGTGCTTGTGATCCTATTCACAGGAGATTGGAAATCCATTGGCCTATAATTTCAGTGAGTGCTTAAGGCAAACCTAGAGTTGACTACTCACAGCTTCTACATACACACTTACTCGAGATAAGATTCACAAACCAACGTTTCAGTCATTAGCAGTCCCTATCATTTTTGTAGAAGTTGGGCTTTCAATTGGTTCATCGTGTAGAGTGTTTCCATTTGAAGTGATTGCATTCAGGCAAAATACAAATATGATCCATATTAATGCACTGTATTAAGGCCAACTCAGACAGCGTCGGCCGACGCAGCCCGACGCGATTTGTTGTCGCGTCGGGTCTGTGTGAGTTGAACACAGACACGACGGTGTGCGTCGGGGGCAATCGCGTAGTAGAATATTAAACGTGTTTAATATTTCTCACGACGGCTTAAGATTGTCCCCGACGATAAATCGGGTCGGGCTGCGTCGGCCGACGCTGTCTGAGTTGGCCTTTATGCGCTTTGCTCAGCGATCTATGCTTATATGAAAGGTAGCGCTTGTGTGTGGACTAACAGAAATAGAGAGGATCAACCACAACATTTTTTTTTTTAAAGATAGTTTATGTCAGTCGAACCAGTTGCTTCTCAACTTTGATGATTGATTTAGAAAGAGAGGTTTTTCGATTGTGTTACTGTGTAAATTCTATTATCTAACTGTAACTTAAACATGAGTATACATACCTTAATGCCATGTTTATGTATTTTGTACTAATTTTAATATACAATGTAGGCATATTGATACAAAAAAGAATACACTTTTAAAAAAACAGTTTATTTTTACTTATTTTTAAATTATTTGTATTAATTACTATGATATTTATGATTGATTAGAGATACCGCACTGTTGTTTAGAGTAGGCTATTAATATAAATATTAATTGAAAAAAATGGTATTATTATAATAATGAAAATATCAATAATAATAACAATAGTATCACTAATAAAATATAATATTAATCATGATAACGATATGCCAATAACGATAGCAACAACAACAACAATAATAATAATAATAATAATAATAATAATAATAATAAATATCTGG
>NW_022723069.1:261955-265604 GCF_011630105.1 Anneissia japonica
CAATAGTGGTGTGCCTTCTTTAAATCACCCTTTAGACGTTAAAGCCCTGTTCAAACTAATTTTAAAAAATGTGACATACCTATATATGGTCATGATGACATCACATCATGACCATATATACGCACATCATGACTATATGTGGGCACACATATAGTCATGAAAATTTGACAGTGGAGACAGAGCTTTATACTTGTTTTCGTGTTGCTTATCGATAATAATCGACTTTCTTTGGTAGATAGCCAATCGGTCATATGTTTGTTTCTCATGCTGGCTCACAATTTCACCTTCAGTTTTTTTATTAATTTCAATCGAATGTTTACTGTGATTGAAAGGAACTTACTAACATTAATTAGTGAAATGCAAATACTGCTATAGCTCACGAGGTCATTAGGCTGATAGTGATAGGCCTATCTGTTATGTGCCCAACATGAAAAGTGTCGACTATTCGTAGAGCCCGGGCACTCACAACGCCCTACGGACGTCGACAGATGCGATTCTTGCCTGTGGAAATGCAACGCAACGCCACGACGCAGCCAATGCCCGGCTTTACAGTGCTGCATATCTGCAAGAGTACGATACATCAGTGTAGGCCTGTAATCCGTCCTCCCGAAGATGCATATTGACCCAGATTCCGACTTTTTTGGATCGGAAAGCCTACCGAACAAAATCATAAAATCGGATTAGTATGTAAGAATATGGGTGTATCGTTCAGTGCTTCGGAAAAAGCGGCTTTCCGAACTTCGATTCGGATCCGATCTTACTAACCACCAGGCACCACTCTCTGCTTAATAAATATTAAATTATAATAAATAATTTATATTATTAGAGAACTCCTCGGAATCGTTTTTGACTATGGGTGATAAAATATAATGCAAGAATCAATACAAGGCGTCACGTAGGGAAACAATTGTTTTTTAATTTTAATTCGTGAATAATTTGGATGGTTAAAACGTAGTTTTCATTCGTTTCGCCTGATCCATGTCGATAATGCTTATTCATGGGTAAAATTGTTTTACACCGTGATATCACAATATATAGTATAGCCGTGACGTAGGCGAATTTGGTGTCGTCCATTAACCCCCTCTGGAGAATATGACGTTTGGTGGTGATGATGGAGTAGAAGAGCTATCACTTCAGTGTATGTTGTAGTTTTATGCAGCTTGCATTGTTGACGGGCTGTGAAATAGTTTATATTGTTTTCGCATTAGATAGAAGATGTTAACAGCCCCCGACTTTGTTTGCGCCCCCTCCACACACACACACACCATCAGACCTCTCATAACTCGCCGGTTGCAGCCTAAAGCCCAATCTGTAGGCAATACCTACCAATAGAAAGTTTGTAATATTGTGCCATTGTGAACGTCGAGGAGTTTGAAGATGAATATGACCAATAATTAAGCCTAATAACAAATCGGCCACTGTAAATTGTCCATCTGAACAATACCGTCGTCATGTGATTGTACTTTGGCCATTCATGGTATCGCAGGATGAAGTTATCGCGAGCGTGTATCCATTTGGAGCTGAAATATACACAACCTCAGTCGTACAGTATTCTTTTTACACAACTCACACCCTGCCTCGTCGGCATGTTACTGTTTTCAAGGACAACAAAAACTGCAATTGACGGTCAGTACTGTCAGTACTGGTACTGTTATAGACATTTGCCCCTCTTCATTGAGGAAGTGCAGTTATTTAAAAGCGCAGTTATTTTCCCTGGTAATTGGGTCTACATGTTTTAAGTGTTGCTGCTGGAAATCAGCGTAGGAGCAGGCAACTCCACCACCAGGTACCCACTATACTCCAGGGTGGAGAGAAGCAATGCAGATAAAGTACCTTGCTCAAGGACACAAGCGAAATGCACAGAGGGGGATTGAAAAACCTTGAGGTTGGGAAACCAAACCGTTCCCGCTACACAATGGAGTTTTCGGGAAAGCACTCACATAGGGCATGGACAAATTTGTTGGCCACCGTCTGTCGACACGTGCGCCAGGCTTAGTTATGGCATAGGTTATAGGTGCAGGTTAATGTTTAAGCTAAATCCGAGCACACGGCAGTGGTCAGCCGAACGGATTTCATCTGAGAACGCAATGTGACGACAGGCGTACGCAACCAAACATTTTTAATGACGATCCACTAATACTGCTACCGAATGAACAAATCGGAAGCGCTTACTGAGATTGAAGATTGGTTCGACACTACAACCGCCTGGGTGGCAAACCGGTCCGGGTGGCAACGGGCCTATGGTAAATGGCCGGGTGGTAAAAGTAAAAGGCCAGGTGGTAAATGACCGGATGCAAAAGGCCAGGTAGTAAAAGGCCAGGTGGTACAGTAAATGAAAGGATGCAAAAGGCCATGTGGTAAAAGGCCGGGTAACAATAGGCCGGATGGCAAAAGAGGCAGGTGGCAACAGGCCCAAGAATAACAATCAGTACGCATAGCCCCAGCCACATTAGTCTACGAATTTAGAGCGAGAAATTTGATCCATGCTCGTTACAGCTGTAAACAACAATGTTTCACTCGTGTTGCGTAAAGCTGGGCAAATTCTGCTTCTGCCGTAATATTCTATGGAGCGACGGGTCGTTTTTAAAGATGATCTGCTACCGTCGCCAAGCGTTCACACAACGCGAAGACGGGTTCATCGGCCGACGGCCGTCTGACCCTCGGCAAACGCAGTGAGTGCCGAGCTTAAGAGACCTAAATAGCTTCATGTGACGTTTACGTCTTAATACGAACATGTATTGTTTAAATCTGACAAATATTTGACGGTGGTGTATGCCCAAATTTAGTCAATCGGTATTGATTTACTTTTAACGGCGGCATATTTCGACAACCTGCTTCAGACGAAATGCTTTTGAAAAAAAATGGCATGATTCTCATTTTATTCTTTCTATTATTAATCTTTTGTGAGTGGTAAGTCCAGGTTTGCTTAAATTAATCATTAATAGAATATATAATAATACAATAAAATATAGCAGGTATTGTCACGAACCTCTCTTGATGACGAATATGTTATTGTTATCGACGTGATTAAACCATTGATTAGAGCAATTGCGAAAACTTTCTCAAACCCATACATCTACATATAAGGCATTCGAAAACCATTACTATATGCGACAAATGACTCACTGGTTAAAAAGCAGTGATCCCATTACAAAACGAGTTGAAACGGTATAGAGAATATCAACACCAGTAATACTAATAAGTCGAGGAGTGACTCAGTGTTATATGCGTGTCTATAGCCGCATTTCTCATTAAAAGCATTCCGTACGATATCAAACCCATATTTACGTAGGGTGCGCGGTAATGTACGGTTAATTGGAGCCACATTCAGACGAATATTACTAGCGAAATTGTAAATATTTTATTAACAATATTCCTTCCACGGCTTTCGTCTGTAAATTGAGAGCTGTCAATTGTAATATTTGATAGGGCTTATACACTTAATTTCGTTCAGATATTGAACACAATTTTGTTTTCATTCATGTAGGGGCGGGAATAACGAGCTAGCTCGCTATCAAAAAACAACAACATTTATTAGATGGTTGCGTCATCATTAACGCTTGAGAGCTAATTCGATTTTGTAAAATCAAGACAAAATTAAAATTGTATTATTCCTAGGTCTAATATTATTAATAATACTGTATTATAT
>NW_022723069.1:267507-274336 GCF_011630105.1 Anneissia japonica
GGCCTATATATGTATGTGTGGGGGCTTTATCATTATTAACAATTGTATACAAATACGGATAGTAAATACTGTATAAGTAGTGTGAAAGTATGTAATGTAAATACGTTTTTTCCCCTTCATATTTTCCAAATTTATCGGTAATGGTTGTGATCATCTCAAATGCAGGGACGTGTTTGAATTCAAATGATGTTGCATACACATAATGTGATTACCAGATACTTGCCGATATGAACTTGGGATAAATCTATCTTTTATTCATCTAAGCTCGATCTCAGAATATGATACAGTGACGATGCATGTAAAATTGATGGTAGGTGAGATGATGTAATCCGGCTGCCTGGTTCTTTGGGTGTGAATACGAAAGTTTCGCACGCTGTCTATATAATGAGCGTTATATTTAATCGTGGCACGCTGACGCATACATGATGATTCTTAATCTTTTGAGTCATAAACAGTGTGAAAATTAATTTCACTTACCTAGGCCTCTGCACGTCGCTGTTTAATAAATGTGGTCGTGGTAAGACTGCTAGAGGCCTTCCAGTCACGCTGCATAAGATGCACACTCAGAGTCAGACAAAGGGCCCACTCTAACGTCTATTCCTCTTGGAAATCGATCTTCAACGTAAAGATCTTCCGCTAAATGAATACAGTTTGGTAACATCGTACGCCGATCAGAACGTACACTACATGCTTTTCTGTGTCGATCAAAATGATGTAGTTCTCGAATATCCCACGCTAGGTTCTCTTTTACATACTCATAATTGGAAGGTGAGTGTGGTTCCCTTCCTCAGGTTCGTTCACGATGTCAATATCGATCCAGGTGTTTGAACGATGAGCATAATTAGGCCTATCACTTGTTGTTTGGTATCATTTTGGCGCATACAAATAGCAACACAATTCTGTCATTTAACAATGTGCTATGCTTATCGAATCATGGTTTATGATGAATAATGCCCGTGAGATGCTTATCGATGCTGATACGAGGTAGCTAGCCTATAGCCTAGACAAATGTACTGAAACGCAAACACGAAATTACATAAATTATTCAACCGTGCTGCGAGAGTGTAATCGTATTGATGCACAGAACAAAGCGCAGAAGAGGTCGCTCTTAATCACTAATGAAAATGATACGAAGAAAAAAAAAATAATACTAATAATTGTGAGTGCTGTGCGTTTGTAAATATCATATTGGCATAATACGACGGGATTGTAATTAGGAGGATGTAGAGTCTATAATACAGATGGTTACTGGTGTATTAGCTTTAGATGAGACACGCAGCGTCTGTCCGTCATTATGATATTTTTATGATGGATCGCCGTAATCCCGCACGATGATGGCGTTGAGCGGCCGATGAAGTAATTAGAACATGCACTCAATCTTTTTTGACCAATCCAATTGACCGCAAACGCTCACGTACGCATGTCTTCTTACAATAGATAAGCCTAACTATTATATAATTAAACATTATTGCGCATTTCCGAAGATTCTGATTTAGGCCTACTAATTTTAAGTGTAATTGTTTAATTCTTCGTTGTTTTATTTTTAAGGCCTATGTTCAGTTAACGAACCCAAAAGGTCGCATACACGTGCTCTGTATCTTGACTGATAATATATATCGGGCCTAGTGAAGTAGATTCCAAAATAGCGGTCAACTCGTCAAGACCACGCCTATCACAACATCACTCTAATGGGCACCTCCATTAGGGTCACGCCCCTTTCAAATGAATTTATTTTTTATGTTTACTGTACGACTGCTGTGCCTTCTATAGGCTCAAATAATTCTGGACAGGAACGTGTGTTGTTAATTCAATAGTCGTTATCATTATACAACAAACAAAAGATAGCAAATATTTATTATGAGACGTGCGGTACCATAAATTGAAATAATTTGCTCAAGATCCAGTAGGCGTCAGTGCATCGTGGCACGTTCATTCAGTATGGTATTCATCGTATTTCTTGCAATTTCTCTGGTCATCGCTTGTCATGTCGACTGTACCGATGGCGTTCCCAAGTACAAGGTACATAATGTTAGTATTATTAAAAAATAACAATTATTATTATTATTATTATTATTATTATTATTATTATTATTATTATTATTATTATTATTAGGCCTATTTCTCTCTTTAAATGATAAATTAGGCCTATATAATATGTATTTTAAATTACCTTTCGTGTTTTAATTTCTTTTGCATTGAGGAACCATGTGAATGTGCGCATCTACACCATATAATTAATTATTCTACAGTGTGGTTTTTGTCATAATCCCGCTGGTAGGATATCACTATAGGCCTATGTATGCGGGTAATTATCTAAAAAAAATCATAATTGATTATGATGTGGTTTGCTCCTTACTAGGACATTAGAAGTGTCACGTTCCAGTCCCAAAATGCATAATTAATTTTTTTAATGACGGGTCTTATTACTTCTTTGGAGCAACATCCATGGACCGCACCGCAACACTGTTTTAACGACACAGTTTCATCGAATCAATAATGAAGATTTTTAAAAGGCGACTGTGACAGTAAACCTATGTCTACACTATAAAATTTTATGTGATAAATTGGTGTAATGTTGCCATATATGGGCATAATGATGGGCATATCACATTTATTTGTTACATAAAAGTTGATAGTGTAGACAGCGTAGGCAAGGACCCTAGACCTAATGATACCACGTCATGCGCATGCGTACGTTCTCGCCGTTTGATTCGTTTACATTTTATTTATTTTATTTATTTGAACATACACCTTTGAATCGGTAGCACTCAATATCAATTGGTGCATTCGTACAAACAAAAACAAAAAAGGGTAAAATTTAAAAAACAAAATAAATAACAATCGACTGTATATAATATTACAAAATTAAAGAAAGGTAGAAAAATTACATATGAAATTAGATGTGATCACATTTCACATCGCATTTCATACTCAGAAATACTTTACAGGTCAACTGTAAAAATAAATGCTTAAAATAACTAACCTACAAAATATAAAATCTAAAGATGGAAAAGTCTTACAACAAAAAGATAATACCACGGTAGACCTACTAAACTTAAGGAATACAGACTACGATGTAGAGTCCACTTGTGGCAAAAAAAAAAAAAAAAAAAAAAAAAAAAAAATTAACATTACACAATTTGATAAGCAACGATACATTTACAGTAAACTATTGTTGTGAATTTTTTAGTTGTGAGCGTAATTCTCCCAAGCATTCATGATGTATTTTTTACAGAAATTATCAAAAATAGAGGTAGATTCATCACAAATAAAAACTGAATCTCCTCCTAAAATATATTGAAGTTTAATATCGTCATTTGTTGTTGAAAAAAGCGTCCATGTATCATAATCATTACAGAGTAGAAGGTCATTTTCAAGATTTGTTAAATGTTGTTTTCTAACGATATTATAAGCGGGACAATTTAGTAAAAAATGCTTGACATCTTCAATTTCTCCACTTTCACATAGGGTGCAAACGCCTGAAACATCATTTGACCATTTAGACGTTTTACAATCAAGGGGTAGTGTATTAGATCTTAATTTATATTTTAGGCTTGCCCCAAGAAAATTTGTTAATGTAAATTAATTTGTTAATGTAAATTTAATTTGAATGTAAATACGTTTTCCAAAACAATAGGAAAGCGCTGTGATTCACGTTTCGTCGCGATCGGAAACTCCTTGTTCTAATACACTAATAAATATTATCGAATATTTTTGTAGACCAGCCGTATCATAGGCTTCATCTGGCCCACCCCCACCCCAATAAAACATTAATACACAATTTAAAATTAAGAAAATTTGGGAATAAAAGTATGTATTCAAATTTAAGTCTGAGAGTGCCACTTTCGGCGGTCTACAGGTGCCCTGAAAATATTCCCCCCCCCCCAATATTTTGAATTCCTGCATCATCCCCCGCTACCTACAATTCGATTGATTCGAGTCCTTAACCAGTTTATACAAACCCGTACAAAAAAAGATTTATTCAACCTTGATTAATTCGCTAGGCCTACCCTCTCAAATTGAATTTTGTTTTCTTATTAATTCACAGATAAATTCTCGACCGAACGGATTTTCTTCAGCTTCTGGTAAGGAGAATTCGCTATTTAACAATTATGTCTATAAACAAATTTCATTATATATTGTTTCAGGGGGAACAATACCAACGATGCGGCAAAGGCCGAAACTATGCCGGGCCGTATAACTACCCGAAACGAAACGACCCAGGGCCGAACAACCCGACACCTGTAAGGATTGTTTGATAGGGTTATTCAGTACCTTTTATAATGATCACAGATAAATGCTCAGCAAATGTTAGGTATCAATAGGCCTAATGGAAACATGGGGGACAGGCAACACTCTAATTTTTTCATTGTTAACATCTTAACAACTCAGTGGCGGATCAAAATTATATTCAAATTTAAGTCTGAGAGTGCTATTTCCGGCCACCTAGAGGCGGCACAATCATAAAGTTGCTTGCCTCAGCCCCAACCATGGTCGAGCTGAGGTGATATTACGGCCCCACCCCCATCTGTGAATGTTCTTCCCTGGGCCCCTTTTATTTCGAATTCCTGGATCCGCCACTGCAACTGAACTATAGTGAACAAAAATATAGGTAGGAGACGTGTGGGAGCACGCAGCAGATTGTCTTTGTTTTTTGTTTGTTTTTTTTTTGTTCGAATATGAGTTCCTTCTTCCATTTCTATATCTAGGTCTACATATAAAACCCAATTGAGAATGAATTACATATTGAAATTGACAATGACACCATTGAGCGAAGTCAGCGATGTGTTCCATGTAAATTTTGGTGACAAAGATAAAACTGGTGAAATCGCGTATTCAGGGCGCTACCCTTTCAGTGCGGCTACGTCATGCCACATTTTATTACTAATTTGCTATAGCACGCTTAGAATGACAACATTTAATATCAAAGGCGCTGTTCATCGAAATTTAAATTAATGTCCATTAATTTGTTGAAAAAAAAAAGGTTTTTGATTTTCGCTTAAAGCTAGTGAAGTTATAGTTTCAGTCCAAACTGACGCTGAAAGATTGTTCCATAACCGTGGACCTGCCACTCCAAACGACATGTCAAAAAAGGTTCTCCGGGTTGTTACGGGAACTTCTAGCTTACAAGAATCAAGACCCGATCGCATGCCAGATCTTCGTGGAACTCTAACAACCATTAGTTAGCGAAGATATTCAGGAGCGTGTCCACTCAAGCATTTGTGAACTAATGTGAGAGTTTTGAAGTCGATCCTTTGGCGTATACTTACTTAAATACGTCATTCATACAATACTAAGTCACACATTTCTCTGTTCCCTGGTCATACAATCAAACCCCTGGCTTACGTACATCATAGTTACCAACCGTCTCGCATCGTGCGGGACGGTCCCGCATTTCAAAGTGATTTTGGATGAAAAACACGCATTTTGCAGAAACACGTGATCATAAATTTGTCACGCATTTAACACAGGTATACGTGATAACGAATTTATCACAAATTTAGGGGAAAACGTATTTAACATTAGAAGAAATTGGTTTTATTAACAATATAAAAACGGTCATGTAGTGAGACATTAGACAGTATTTTCGTGAATGCTCAATTCTTCACTGACGCGATACTAGAAATATGATCAGTATGCCTATTCATTTTTTGTATATTTAAGTAATAAAATGTTTGTGTACATAGTTCGTGTGCTCAAAATTAAACATAATGTACATTGAAATTCAAATTGTACGTGGCTTTATTATATTATTTTTTTATTTATTTACCGTACCCAGTATTGTCAACAAACACTCCTTGAAATAGTTTCAAAACAGATTTATAAATGCTGAGATCGTCGGAGCACCAGGGGCCCCTGGAACCAAACCGGAGCTCCGTCTCTGGACCCCGGAGGCGGTCCGGCAGCCCCGCCCCCACCTCCCCTAGCCAACGGTTTAGTCACGAATTTCAAATCTCTCAAGTTGGCAACTATGCGTACATATTGGAACCAGATAATGGTTGGAGTTGGTTGACAACGTTATGGTTAGATTAGCCTACTATATCAGGTTAATCATCATTATATCCATTGTCAAAACTGAATATTATTTACTTAGTGTTCAGGATGTGGATCAATAATTGACAAAGTCTCCAAGAGGCATCACGTCAATTTCGATTCTGGTTTCATACCAGTCACTGGACTGGATTATAAATATTGAAAATTAAATTATGTATCAGGCCAAAAGCGCGGTGCTTTACAATGTACCATTCCTCGAATAAATGCTCCGGGGCGTTTATTGTTGAGATGGTGTTTGGAGGGGAAATTTATTCTTGTGTAAAAATGGATATGTATACTCAAATATACGCCCCTTAATTGCACTGTAAATGTGCAACTACAACACATAAGAATGTGTCATTGTGTGAACATAGCGTAAATATTATTGATCCCAACTAAACCCGAGTTAAAAAAAATTAATAAAAATATGTAATTCTACTGGAGTAGAGTATTAATAGAATGTGTTGAGAATAATGTTGCTTCCATTATTTTTCTTTACAGTCATTTTTAGTAGGTTGCGTTCATTCGGGAGAAAAAAAAATAAACGCCCCAGGGCGTTTATTCGAGGAAGGCGTTTATTCCTAGTGAGGCTCTGAAGTTTATTCGAAGAGAGGGGAGGGGTGTTGACTTAAAGGGGCGTTTATTCGAATAAATACGGTATATCATTGAACATTTAAGAGCGGGTTGTAAATAGAATATGTTTCATAATTGTCTAGGTTCGACTGTATTTTGTTCAGTTCTTTACGTCACATATGGTGACGAACTGATAAAAAATTCAAATCCAACAGTATTTACC
>NW_022723069.1:274966-290754 GCF_011630105.1 Anneissia japonica
TATAAGAGACAGGCGTTTATTCGAGGGAGGCGTTTATTCCTAGTGAGGCTCTGAAGTTTATTCGAAGGGAGGGGAGGGATGTTGACTTAAAGGGGCGTTTATTCGAATAAATACGGTATATCATTGAACATTTAAGAGCGGGTTGTAAATAGAATATGTTTCATAATTGTCTAGGTTCGACTGTATTTTGTTCAGTTCTTTACGTCACATATGGTGACGAACTGATAAAAAATTCAAATCCAACAGTATTTACCTAATGTTGCGAATTTCACCTTGTATTTTTTTTTTACTTAATCTTTTATTCATTTGTATTAACATTTGATAGATATGGGGACGCCAATATTACTGCAAGCAGAAATTGTACATAGCAATGACGTCATCCAATACTCATTCGCAAATGTTAGCCATTATTTTTTTACATTGTTTCAGAGCTATTCAATCAATATTAAATATAATTTAATCAATAAATCAGTTTTTTTTAAATTACTTTTGCAATTTTGTTATGTACTGAGTTTTTGGTTTTTTTTTTCGTCATTGGAATAGAGGGCTCTTCAGGATGGTCTTTCGCAGATGTGAGGGTCTATATCCAAACTAAGCCACGTGGTAAACAAATGATGATAGATAGCCGAAAATGGCACTCTCAGACATAAATTTCAATATAGTTTCTTTTTTTTTCTCCATTTTTTATATTCTGGAAAGATTTTAGGGGGCCCGTGCCGGTCCCCCTCCCCCTTGAATCCATCACTGGGGATGAACGGTCCAATTCAAAGCATTTATTGACACTTTAATATTTTAAACACTTTAATGGACTAAATAATTAAGAGTACTACGGCAGAGCCCATGAATAAAAATAATTTGTACCGCGCCTTACAGATTACAGTAACAACAAAAACAACAATAACATAAATTCATTCAGCATGTTTATACATATAAAGTTGACTGTTAATCTGACTACAGTGAAACACATTTCCACAATTGATTGTGTCATCCTGGTTAAAAAGATATTATAGAATATATTTTTTTTTTAAATAAGTTGGATAAGCAAAGTAGAATTTACCTTCCACGTAAATTCAATTTAATTCAAAGTGACACTTATTCGCTTCCTTTTCAAATTCATTCAAACAAATATAAATACTGATTCAGTAAAAATGCAGGGTAGAATAAAGAGGAGCATACCAACGAAAAAAATATATTGTGAAGGGTCATCCTGAAAGGTCAGCCTGAAAAGAAAAAAAGAAAGACTTTTCGCCTGTAATCACATGGCTTGATCATGAATGTCAGTTCTTGCTCATATGACCGAACTCATTTGGTCTGGTCTCTGGACGTTGTGTCATCAGGGATGGAGTAGTACTCCGGATGCACTTTGTGGCCACTTCATTCAAAATTTCATAGATGTCGGAGAAGTCTAAGTGCCCCTCGTCTCTGTTCTTATCATAGATCCTACCCAGGAATTATTATTTTAGTGCATGGAGTGAGGAGGGGTCTTAAACCTGTATGTTGAATGCACCTATTTCAGCGAGTGCCTCCCATACAAAGGTGAGGTGTATGTTGTCAAATTATATAATTAATTAAATAGATAAAATTCATTCTTTAAGAAAATTATCGAGACGATTATAGATTCGGAGCCGGTTTTCTGCACCTAACGGCGATGACGCAATTTGTCCGTGTGAATGCTGTTCAGAGTGGAACTGTGGGCTTTCCGACCTTCACTGTTTATGTGACAATTGTTATGATTATTGATCGTCATGCCAAACACCACCTATATTACCACCAGGTAAGGTAATACCGACGGGCAGAAATGTGTGGGGGCGGGGCTTGGTTACATTACAGAGCAACTTAGCTCAGTCGGCTAAACAGGTAGCCAGTGTGTGTGTGTGTGTGTTATTGTTATTATGATTATTTTTATTTTATTTTATTGTTATTATTTTATTGTGCTTTTTCTCACTTGGCCTATATTATTTCTCTGTAAAGCGGATAGGGGCAATGTGTAATATGCGCTATATAAATATAACATTATTTTATTATTATTTACAGCGGTGACCTATTTTTTGACTTCTACGCCTTCGCCTCATAATATCGTTATTTATAAAAACATCAACGGATTTGTTGTAAATAAAACCATCACATTGAATTGCTCTTTCCAAGTGCAATAAATCTATCAAACCTTACGAGATAATCTGTGTGTAAAAATACTGTTTTTATGTATCGATAAGCCTACAGTATTTTTATATTTTTATTCCAAGTATTGTTTGTGCTGTACATGAATTGTATTGAAGGTCTATTATCATTTTTACCTTATGATTAATTTTTATAATACTGTTTTTCTTTTATATTTCAGATATGTCCGTTTTTATATTTGTATTTTAATAATGTATTTTAAATATTGTTTGTACAGTAATTTATGTAGTATGCATATATATCATTGTTACCTTAAATTAAATGATAATGTAAAATAGCCATCACTTTTGTGGTTTTCATGTGTGGCATTTTATTTTACACAATAATTATATTTGTATTTTTGTATTTGACATTTTAAGATCGACCAAGCTTGTCTCTGGAAACCAAATAGGCTATCACATATTTGTTTTTCATCACATTTTAAGTATTATGACGAATAAAGAAATATTGAATTTGCTTGTTTGGTCTAAAAATACTGTATAAAAATAGCTGAAAAAATTAATTTCTGATAAAATTATTCTACTGTGTCGTCTATTTGTCTAGTATATTTTATTCACACTTAGGCCTAGGCCTACTAAAATTGTTTCTGTTTTTGTATTAAATAATAATGATAGTTCTTATAGTTAAAAATATCTTAGTGTCAATGAATTCAATCCTGCTGAAAAATTTGTTTTGGAAGAAACAAAATGTTGTGTGTGAAATGTAAAATCAGGTACGGTATGTTTTTATAATAGTTAATAAAGACCGTGTTTACAAATTGTTATTACAATTATAATGTTGTATTGTATATTACTCAGATTTATTTCTCTTACTTTTTTATCTCTTCTTTTTGTGGAAATATATGAAAATAAATGTTATTATTACTGTTTTTATTACTGTTGTTGCTGTTGTCATTACTATCAATATTATTATCATTATTATTATTGTTATTATTATTATATTATCATTATTAATTTATTTATTATTTTTATTCTATTATTATATTTATTATATTACTGTTGTTGTTGTTGTCATTACTATCATTAGTACGATCATCAATATATTCACATTATTATTATTATTATTATTATTATTATTATTATTATTAATAATAATAATAATAATAATAATAATAATAATAATACTGTTGTTGGTGTTGTTTTTGTTGTTGCTATTGTAATATTACACCGAATACATCAAATCTAATCCACCGATTCATTACTATTAGACCCTATTATCATTATCAAAAATGACGATGATAATGATAATATTAATGATAATAATAATAGGCCTAAATAACAATAACAACAACAATAGTAAAAGTAATAATATATATCAACAACAACAACAATAATAATATCATTACACCTTATCACCTTTGTGTTTTAGATTAAAATGCTTACTTATCACAATTTTCTTATTCTAGGTTTAGACAAATTTTTATGTAATTTTGAAGTTGATGAGTGTGGGTTCAACAACGCATTCGCCAACATCTACGCCCTTTCTGGTTGGCTTAGGATTTGTGATAAAGAAGGTAGGCAAAATACAGTATTTTTAATTCTCTTTGATCTCTTTAAATAATTGTTAATTATTTGTTTTTCTTGTCCTTATTACATTAACTTACATTTCTTTTCCTTTTTTTTATGTCTTTTCTTCCTTTTTCCTTTCTTTCTTTCATTCCTATCGCCTGTCTATCTTTCCTTTACTTCCCTGTAATTTCTTTCTTTAGCTTTTTCTTTTCTTTTTTCTTTCCTTCTTTTATCTTTCTATTTCTTTTATTTGTTCCCTTTCCTTTCTTTTCCTTTCCTATACATTTTCCTTTACTTGCCTTTTATTTTTTTTCTTTCCTTTTCTTTTCCCATTTCTTTTTCTTTTCTTTCTCTTTCTTTACCAATTCCATTTCTTTTCCTTTTCCTTTTCTTTCTATATATTTCAATTTCTTGCCTTTATTTTCGTTCTTCTTCTTTACACATTTTTCCCCTTTTGTCTTTCTTTAGCTTTCCTTTCTTTTCATTTTTCTTTCCTTTCCTCTTCCTTCCTACTTCAATTTACTTTTTCTCTTTTCCCCCTTTTTTCATTCATTTGCTATTTCTTTACTTTTCAAATTTTTTTATCTTTCTTTACCTTTTTGTTTTCTCTTTCTTTTTCTTTTCCTTTCTTTACATTTTCGTTTTCTTCCTTTTTCTTTTCCTTTCTTTAAATTTTCGTTTTCTTTCCTTTTTTCGCTTTTTACCTTTTCTTTTCTTTTATATTTCTATTCCTTCCCTTTCTTTTCCTTCTCATATTTCGTTTTCTTTTTTTAACTTTTCCTTTCCTATTTGCATTCTTTGCACCTGATGAAGCCAGCATAGACAGCTGGCGAAAGCTTGTTAAAATAAATACTATATATAGTTCGTCAATAAAATGCAATCAATGTTTCATTTTTCATAGTTATACTAATGCGGCCCCACCTATATTACCATCATTCAATTCATTATACATAGTTGCAGCATTCATCAAACCTTTTTACATCAATAGACCAATAAAATACAGAATAGGCCAAACATTTGACGTTCGAACAAGTGATTGATGTGTGATATTAGGTGATGTGAAATTGAAGGAAAACGGCATTAAACTACTGAATGTTCTTCCTCTCGGATCCCCCACCCCACGTTGCACCGCCACTGCCTATGATACTGCGATGACGACGATCTTTGTATAGAAAACAAAAACAGAAAAAAAAAAGGTTACCCGTAATTCTCTTATAATACATCCGGCCGACTTCTCTTTTCTTGGCCATATGATCTTAAACAATTTCGTGTCCATGACTTTTAAAATCACTTTGCCATACATTTTCCAACGTTGCATTTTTCCTTCTCAGGATGCTCGATGAGAATTAACGCGGGAGATTCGACCAACACCGAGGCGTCATCCACTCTTGTTTCACCCTCGTTTTCCGGAAATTCTGGAGTACTTAGTATGAGATATTATATTCCTGATAAGACAAACGCTAAAAATGCTAGTCTAGGTGTGTACATCCGGCGTTCTGATCGCAGTGACAGGAAGCTGATCTATCTAGCCAGTAGCGGGATGGATAGACCGTGGGTACCCATGGCGGCGGAATTAGATAGGCCATGGGTCCCGATGTCGGTTGACGTACATATGGATCACACATCAAAGTTTAAGGTAGGCCTACGCTAATCTATTTTGATTTACTATGAAATACGGTAATGCTCGTAATTGAGAAGGCATAATTTTACGGGGAAAACTACAATTCTGTAGGCCTAAATCTGAATACAAAAAAATGTCTCCTTTTAAAAGAAAATTATACATATCTCCTTGTGCACATGCATTCACAATTGTATTTCCACCACTACATGGTCTGACTTTGAAAGAAGTATATACTTTATTTATTTCATGTCAATCCATTGAGTTGATAACTCCAAGGTCAATCATTTACGCGGTACAGTAATTATATATGATTACGATAGAAATGTTGTTGACGCGTTTCAATGTCCATCACTTGGTCGGAAACTAGATTTGTATCATCATCGAGTTCATTCAATATGCACACTTTTTTAATACCAAATGCTTAACTTATTGAGTGTCATACTTGTTTTTCATCTTGCTTTATCTTTAATACTGTAGTAAACTTTGGTAAATGGTCAACTAGCCATATGTCAGGTTCTCATGTTGGTTTTCCTAATCTGAATTTCACTTATTAGAGGAATTTCGTAACCTTACGAAAACAATAACTCGTCCTGCGTGTCTAAGCATTCTTGATAATATGTTTTACCAGCTGAAATGATCCTTAATAGACCTTTCCGGAGTGTCAATCAAACTTATCAACTGACTAATCAGAACAGCGCTAGGAATACGCGCGCGTCTCACAAACACACGTGTTGTCCCACAAACGCAGGCGTTCTCGTATGTTTTAACACTGTCGCCTTGTGGGACCTTAGCAACAATATCCAAGGGGCGGGGCTTAGCGGAAAGGTCCATTCATGCAAATGGCATGAATCGCCTATGTCTTGACAGATATACTACTGTAGGAGAAGGGTTGTCTGAAAATTTGATGACGTAACCGTATTCGTTATCGTTTTAAATTTCGTAAGCTTGCGAAAACTCCTTATTAATTTTTTTTTTCTCTTTCTCTTTTGTGGGTATCTTCCAATTATTTCCATTCTTCATATTTTGCAACAAAATGTACAAAAAAAGTCATTTTCATTACTTAAAATGTTTAATTATTATTCATATACAATCGGGGAGTATACTAATTATGATCTTGTAATACGTGGTTACCAGATTATTGTGAAATTCGAGCATCCTCTTGCCGCGGCGATCGTGACTGGTTTGCATCAACTAATTAAAATGCTAAATTTCTCATTTAAAATTATCACAATTGCAACCAAATAATCGATCCATCAATCAACCAATCAAACAGCCAAACAATCAATCGATCAATCAACCCTATAGAAAAAAAAAAGCATTTTCAATAATTTGTATTTATCAGTTTCAGTTTGAAATCGATGGATTTATGGAAGATAGCAAAGAAAACATTTTCATTGATGACTTTGAATTCGAACAAAAAGGTATTGGCTATTGATCACACTAGCTCATTTTGTTATTTTTACCTCAAAATAACAATATCAAAAGTAATACTAATGTTATTATTATTATTATTATTATTATTATTATTATTATTATTATTATTATTATTATTATTATTATTATTATTATCATTTATTATATTGATATTTAAAATATTATTTATTAATAATATTAATAATAAGGATCACAATAAAAATAACGATAACGGTATTAATGGTGGTGTTAATGATAACGACAATGATTATTTTAATGATTATCAGTGACAGCAACTGCAGCAGTGGCAGTGGTGGAACCAGTTGAGGACAGGGGTAGACCCCTACTCCCGTCTTTTTGGAAGGGCTTCCCCTCTCCCATCTCCCTCTGTTTTGCCGGGCAGAAAAACCACATATCGTCAGGGAGAAAGAAAATATATGTAATTCCTACAGTTTATAAGCATTTCAAATCCATAAATTGTTGAAGCTTTCGGACTTCGCCCCCTAAAGCCCTTTCAGTGGTTTTGGGCGGCACCTGACCGCGCCCACTTGTAATCTCATTATGGACATCGGTACCCAGTCGGAAAGCCTTCGCACAACCGATGAGCAGTGGCACTAACTTTGACAGAATTATTTTGATTTTGATTTGTGATCCTAAATGTAATGATACACTAAGTAGTCTGTGATTGTTCTGACCCGTTGCCAGGCTTGTGCCAATTATGTGGTGCCACATAACCGCTGAGTGATATCAGTGAATGGAAATACAAATTAGTGTGTAGCCGTACTGGTATTAACGGCTTTTTTTTCTGTTACAGATCATCCACATGATTAATTTTGTGGCACGAACATACCACGTGAAGTACAAAATCAGGAAAATGAATGATTACGCTATACGACACCATGAATACACCTATATATGTCCATTGGTTGCTAACGCTAATACCTGTAATATTAATTAAAATAATAATATTTTGTTAATTTAATGTTTGAATTGTTAATTAATAGATAATAGTGATAATAATGATAATATTATTAATTCATTCATTTTTATTAATAAAGATTATAACATTAATAATAATAATGACAACGAAATTAACATATAACATCCATGTACATAAGCCAACGAAATGTTTTAAAGCGTTTTAAAACTCACATAGTTTATATCCACATAGTTTATATCATAAACTTAATTATTTTATTATAATATCATAGGCTATTACATGCATTTGTGTAAGGAAAGAGAAAAAATGACAGAAGTTTATAATGAACTTGGAAAATTAAAGCATGTCCATTTGAATTATTATTATTTTTGGTTTCTTTTTATTTTTGAGATCGACGTTTTAAATTTCGTATTACATAAGGTCTAAAGTCTTTTGGAGCTTTACTGTAGCATTCTAATACCTGTACTGATGTTGTATCGCCATACCTGAATAGACTGTGTAGTCTATTTCTTTCCATCGGATTCGCACTTCCAAAGAAACACCCAGGTATCTGCATAAACAGAAACAGATCCCGAGTTCGAATCCCAGTTCGGGCGATTTTTGTTTTCATTCACAGATTCCTCTTCTTTACCGTTTTACAAATCATAATGCATTGTTGGAAGACGATTTATATGTGTTAGAATTGAGCACAATTTGCACCTTGTTATAGAGCCTTTAAATTCGACTTGTTTTACGGCAATTTGTGTCTCAATAAACCGTAGAATATATTATAGCTTTGCGCGTTTATATTCCGAAAACATCGTCTTAAGGAACATTTGCTTATGATTATGATTTAAAACAATACTTTTTTTTAAATAGCAAACTTTTTTATTTCAGCCACCTACTGTATTATGTGATAACATTTTTTATTTACTCTTTTGCATAAAGATTTTTTTTTGTAGTATATACATTATTAAGGTCGTTATTATGTAATTATCTGATAAATGTCCATATGGCCTGGCTTTCCATTACGGCGCACACAAAAAAAGAAATAATGAGTGAGGCAAGCGATGTGAATACGGTGTTTTCAATGCTTTTTGAAGGCTACCTTGTCAATTTCTAATAGTTAAGCATAACAACTTTGTTGATAATGTCACATTATAGTATCGTGTCGTCCAAAGTAGAGCGTTTTAAAATGTCATGATTATTAATATTATTTATATAATTATTATTATTATTATTATTATTATTATTATTCGCATATATGCATTTATAAATTATAATATCACTTTTATTATTATTATCATTATTATTATATTATTAATATCATTATAGAATTATTATAATCTTAATAAATTTTACTTTATTTTTTTTATTATTAAAATTATTTGTTATTATTATTATTAATATCGAAAATATGTTTATTTAGTAATATCATTCTAAATTAGAGACCACTCATCATTCCGTTTCTATATTTTTTTTTGGTGGCAGAATTGGCGAACTCAATCAAGAATTTAATAGCACATAACCATTAAGACTAGAAGCACAACAATGGTTATTATATATATAGAGAGAGAAAGTATTATCAACAATTAGACATGGCGTCACTGGTAGCCATGGTGACGAAATCACTAAGCTTATTTACGTCCAGAGGTTCTCAAGGTCTGGTATTCTGTTCACACCTGAAGATTGCATCGAATCGCGTTCATAAATGAATTGCAAAATGATGCCATTTACGTCTTAAGGATATCAATTTCCGCAGCTAGCTTTATCACATAGATATAAAGTGCTGCCGCTCTTCACTTTCAACCCTTCACTATAGGTATCAGTCAATACGCATATCAATCATGTTCGCCCACACGCCCGCGACGATCTCTCTATACTACGTACATCTGTCTCTATGGCTAGCTAGGCCAACTGTTAATTAACTTCCTGTCTTTATTGCTTGATCCAATTATCCTTAATAATTTCTATTATTGTTATCTTTTATTATTATTGTTATCTATTATTATTATTATTATTACATTGTTATTATTATTACTATTATTATTATTATTATTATTATTATATTATTAATACTGTTATTATTGTTGTTATTGTTATTAATATTGTTATTGTTATTATAATTATTATTATTATTGTTATATATATTTATTGTTTTTATTATTATTATTATTATTATTATCATCATCATTATTACTACTACTATGCCTATAATTTTTATTATTATATATTAGTATTAGTATTATTATCGTCATTATTAATATTATTATTATTATTATTATTATTATTATTATTATTATTATTATTATATTATTGTTTTTATTAATGTAATGGAGTGGAGGGTCATGGGTTCAATTCCTGTCAGTGTTGCAGTTCCTAAAACCTCATATATAAGATTTGGTTTGTGCAAAGTACCATGTGTGAATGTTTGTCTTGTGTAAGCGATTGTCACCTACAAGTAGGACAGTGATATATTCGCTATTGGCAATCCTTGGCAGAAATAGAACCAGAGCTTTCGGACAACACTAGTCCTTCCTCAGTGGCGAGTGAGTGAGGGTTGAAAAAGCCAGATAGTATAAAGAGAGAATTTCATGCAAGCATGATTAGAAACAATAGGCTAGGCCTATATATATATATATATTATATAAAGTATATATATATATATATACTTTAAAATTCAACTAAAACAACTAAATTTAAAGAGTTACTGAAATAATTTGAAAATGCACGCAATGCTATTAACCGTGAGTTCGGATGATGGTGCTTGCAGCTTGTAACTTATTCTAAACACACATCTTATTTTTGGGTCAAGCATATGCAGGAGCGGCTAATAATTGCTGTGTAAACCAAGCTAACCGGATTAAAGGCCTACAAGCATAGGCCTATAGTCCTTTTTAACGTTCCATATATGGTGTGCATACAAAATCAGGGCAGTTTTTGCAATTCTATACTCTTTGCTACGAATATTATTATGGGGTAAGGTGAGTGGTTACCTATGCCGGAGTCCAAACCATATCGTCGATTGTGATGTCACTTCCGCTCGATCCAATGATTCCTTCAAATATAAACTACAGAAATCAAAGATGAACATTACAGTTAGAATTATTCGTATTATAAATAATATGTTATCCATATTTTGCATTGCTATAATCATTTATAACAGTGATATTATTATTGATATTAAACATGATTAAATAATAGTAGTAATTATACTATTAATATTATTATTGATAAAAGCAGAGAGTTACATTATAATAACGATGTGAAAACGTTACGGTTTGACAGTTTTTTAGAGTTATAAATACGTATTTATAACGTAATACCTTTAATACGTATCTATAACGATTTCACAACACAACAACATTGCAACAGTGCTGCAAAGTTGTATGACGTCATTTTCTGACATACGTAACCAAAACGTTCGCGAACGTTAAAATAACGTCTTGTGTTTGCTGGGAAGGCATTCAGTTCGTACCTGAAATGGAAGGTAGTAAGAGATTGACAAGTTCATTTCCACCCAAGCATCACCGCTGGGACCATAAAAAGTGAAGTACGTCTGCCTTGGCATGCCAGCCGGCAATATATCCACCTTCAACTCAGTTGGCTTCTGGCGTTTAGAAGAATCTGCTGTGTGGAGATAAAACTTCAAATTGCCGCCTTTCGCTTGGATGACTTCAGTCTTGAAGATCGCGTTATCCTTCGGATTTCGCCCGGCTCCGTTTATACCAAAGGAATAGCCGTAACCCGTGGTATGATCCATATCGCGGCTCCGCTTCCAGTCGAAAACGTCACCGGCAACATTCTGATCAAAACCGCAATCATTCAATTCAAAATTGCAACTCTCAGATGCTGAAAATCCTAGAAATATACAATATATTACTTTGAAATTTAAAGTTATAATGATTAGTTATTGTGAGTAATGTTTACGTTTATAATTACTAATGAAGATTTTGCCCTACCTAACTTGTTATCGTACTGATTATCATATTAGCGAGGTTTCGCAAACTTACGAATACGATAACCAGTACGGCTACGTCATCAAATGTTCAGTCAATCCATCCCCTACAGGAACATATATGTCACATCATGCATTTTCCGTGAATTTTTAGGCACAAATGACGATACACCTGATGACGTATTCGTATTCGTTATCTTTTTCGTAAGGCTGCGAAAACTCCCTATTAATAAATACTGATGCAAACACCATCGGAATACGTTTATGAAGCCATATCTTTATAGTGTACGAATACAAAAATAAAGATGAAACTGACAGAAAAAGTTTGTTTTACATTGAAATTAACCAAAACAAAAACAATGTATGATGTTGCTCGTTTCAATCTAATATCTCAATAAAGTCAATAATTGCCAAATAAAGAGAATGGTTAGATTTAATAACTATGTACCTTAAGTGGAGTACTGCCTGATAAACTCTATGAAACTGCCCATGACACCGGTTGTTAAGGTGGTTGAAAGCCCGAGGCAACCAACAGGAGAGCTACGCGGCTGATAAGCCTTCGGAGCACCCAGCTTTAGCTGGACTCTACCACATATAGCATCATATGACATGCTGGGACGACTACTAGCCCATAATGGCAACAGTATGCACCAAACATAATAACAACGTTAAACATTACAGTACTGTACTTGTTAAATGAGGCAAAAACATTGTGAAAAACGTGATTATACCAATACCAAACAGTAATCCAATGTAAAAGCTAAAATGGACCTAAAGTGGATGTTAACAATTTAGGAAAGGATTTCTTTATAGGGCAGCGACTTTGACCGTCCGTATATCTAAATATAATATCTAAATGTAATATAATAATATGAAAACAACTATGTCTGGTAAGGTCTGAACGTCTACAGAGACATCATCGGGTTTAGGTCATGTTTGGTGAACATTTGTTGAATATATTTGAAAAACATAATATAAGAAAATAAAACAACTATACCTGGTAGAGACTGAACGTCTACAGTGGCATCATCGGGTTTAGGTCCTGTTTTTGGTTTTAAAAAAACAAAAAGGGGGGAAATATTGCTATCAATTTTTTGTAATATATATAGTGTATATATATTTATAGATTATCTATTTATTTATTTATTTATTTATTTCAATATTATTTTGTAAGGGTGGACCATCCAGCCAAAGCTGATCAATATGGGAAATCAGTACGTACATACAATTAAAGACAAAAGATTAAAAATTAAACTAGATCTTTAACATAAACAAATTAATTAAATTAAAACAGAAAATGTAAAATTAGAAAAAAAGAATAAAGATTTGAGAAAAACATTAAAACTAAAAATTAACAGCAAGAGAAAAAAACTAAAATTGACACATGCAACAGGAAAAAAATGAAATAATAATTTATCAAGTGAATTAAAGAGAAGATACCGGAACTTAATTAAACTAAAATAAATAATAATATCTTTAATTAAAAAGATTTATAAAAGGTAAATAATTTTCTATACAAAACATAGCAAAATCATGATTTAAAAATATTGCAACACAATGAAATGTCCACAGGGAAAATTACACAAGATTGGATAAAAGATAAAGCAGAATGTTAAATTTGAAAGAAGAGAAAGAGAAAGCAGAACGAACAATCGGTGGAAGAGAGTTGTAGAGATAAGGAGCATCATAAATGGATGAAGTTTTAATGATTTTAAATTTAGACTTAGAATGAGAAGATCACCTTTAGTGATTTTTTTTTGTGGTCATACGGCCATTGGCAACAATCCTTTTGAAGCATTGACAAAGAGTTTGAGGAGCAAGGTTATGAGTGAGGTGAGTGGTAGGAGGAAGTTTCAGTAAGATACGAATGGCCCTCTTCTGGATCTTATGAACTTTTGTTATACAGGTAGATTTTGATCCCCAGACAGAGCAACAGTGGTCAAGGCGAGACAGAAACAAATAATTGTAAAGTAGTTGGAGGGTGAATTTTGAGGTGCGTACAAGAAGATAAGCAAGAGTTAAGTTTCTTACTAAGTGAAGATGTGTGAGATTTCCATGTTAAAGTGTTATGTTAAATAATTATGCCTAGGTGTTTGTGGGATTCAAGCGATAGAATTGGATAATTATCGAGATGAAGATTAAAAGCGTAATTAGCTAGCAGATCTGATTTGAGTTTGTGCGAAGAAACTTCTTACTAATTGCACACAGTAAACGCAATAACGATAAGGGCCATTCCATTATTAGTAATAGTGTTTTTAAAGATAATGGTACTGAAGAGATAATTAATATTAATGGGACACAGCTGGTTGGATGTGTAATTAGGAAAACATTTGGTAGTTATATAGATAACTTTCTTACATAGGATGCCGGCAGACCGGAATTCCGGAATAATACCGATTTGGAATGGTAGGTCTTTGAACCAGAAATACTGAAAAAAATATGCAAATAAGTAGATGAACCATCACAGAGATTTTTCTTCCATTTACCAAACCATTGGACGCACGGAAAATTAGGAATAGGCCTATTTAAAGGACTTTTCCGGATTTTCAATCACACTTAACAGCCGACCAATCAGAAATACACCAGGAATACGAGCATGTCCCACATTTTCTCCCTACGTTTACACCGGTTTTTTTTTAAGCCTTAACAACAATATCAAAGGGACGAGGTTTAGCGGAAAGCCCATTAGACGCTCGCGTAGGCCTACGATGTACTGAGCACGTTCAACTTACACAGGCTAATCACCAAAACGCAGTTGAACATTTTCACAAACACAGTACTAAACTAGAAACCGAAAGGTCCACTGATTAATCTCAGATAAGATAGTATAATAAATACTCCAAGTATCGAAATGCACGCCATCGTGTCGAGGTTCATAGAATCACGACACGATGGCGTGCATTTCGATACTTGGAGTATGTATTATAATATCGTACTAAACTAGATGGTTATGTTTTTGTTCCCCTTAATGAGGTTTTTGAGCCTCTATAAGTCAATGATTCGTCCTGTGAAGGAGTACGGTAGTTGTGTTTGGAATTCCAAGTATAAAAAAGAGAGGCCATGCATAAAAGTTGCGCAAACAAAAACAAGAACTTATTGTTATTTTGCAGAAAATAATATTACTTCTATAAAAACCATATCTGACTTCTTTATCAATGCTAATTAAAATGCTGTTTGGACTGGAGACTGTTATAACAATTTAGAGCCTATTAACAGTATTATTATTATTATTATTATTATTATTATTATTATTATTATTATTATTATTATTATTTTCTTACTATTAACTCTTATATATCGGTGATTATTACATTATGTTATTTTTATTGCTGACTTTTATGTTGTAATTGTTGTATGTTTTTTTAAGTTATTCAAAATATTAAAAAAAAAACTCAATAAAAAAAATTTACAAAATTTTTGGAAAAAGCCATTTGTAGCTCGAGTTACCAATGATTGAAATTCCTTTCCTACTGACGTGGTGAATCAGAGTTAAATTGCTTCAAAGCGAGCTTATAAAAAGTCTGGTCTGGCCATGCCCATCTAAAGTTCAGCCCGTTTATAACAGAAGAGGATTCGATAATGATAGAGGGACAAATGAGCATTTGATCTCTAGGTCGCGAAGATTCAAGTTAATTCAAGGGAAATTTCAATATCTGCATCTTGCGTTTGTTGACAAAGTTTAATTCTTAGATTAACGGCGGTGTATTCTAAATGATTTTTCATTTGTTGTAGATTGTTTTTCGAGGGTTTAGTGAGTTTGACCATTGTATGAGTAATGAGAAAAGGGGTTTGGTGAGAACAACGTTGTCGTTTGCAGGCATAATCATTGATTGTGCGGTATTTTAACTGTTCCCTGGTTATATTTAAGTTACCTTTGAAAGTGGCATACACCACGCGTTCGTTGTTCAGCAAAACCTGTAAAAAAAATATTAATTATTTTTTTAGTTAATTGTTACCACTCACGCACGCACACACACACACACACACACACACACACACACATATATATATATACATATTACAGTATCTTTAAAATTAATGTTCTTGAACCGAATTCGAAGGGCGTAAAATATCATTTGTTTGGGGAGGTATCCTTGACTGGATCAAATCTACGGTAATGCAAGTTACTTCTGTGCTCTAGTGGTATACCTGACAGTAGAGTTTGAAATTTTGCAGTTTTATGACATCACT